>NC_052962.1:34839057-35139057 GCF_013358895.1 Oreochromis aureus
AGCAGCAATTTTATTTTGTCCCACTTGGATGACCTGACCTGGTGGATGAGCTGTTTTTAGTCTGCAGCCGCGTCATGTTTTCATTTGCGGAGTCCATCCTGCTGACCTGTAAGCTGCTTTTAACCAGATAAACTAAACAAGGTTAATGACCCGCTTAATTAAGAAACAAGGAAACTAAACAGACCTGCAGAGCTCGTCTTCACACATTTAGTTCAGTGAATCTTCTTTATTCAGCGTATTTACTAGTTTATTACCCCAGTCAATTAGGTTATTTTTTTTCAGTGTGTCATTCAGTCTGTAAACATGAGAGCTCGTAAAGCTGTAAGTAGATTCAATAAAACTTCGGTGTCCAGAGAAGGGTCATGTTAAAAATCCATTCAAATTTGGTTTACATCCTCTGAGCTCTTCAATGTCAACTCAGTGAATTATTGATTGAAAATGTACAAAAAAAACGATTCTTACATGTGTAGCGTTTATTGTCAACATATAAATTAGAAAGTAGTGTGTAAAGATTTTGATTGTGACCTCTGACCTCTCCTTTAAGGTCAGTATATTTATCTGAAGGTCACAGTGATAATAATGAAGCTAATAAAAATAATTCTACTCAAAATGATGTCGGGTATATCTGAACTGATGAAGTATCCGAGGAAGCTCTGAAGCCTTTTTCTTTGTATTTTAACCAGCAGCTCGTATTATGACTTTTATACAGACACCTCAGGGTCACTTCACTCACTCAAAGCTTCATAATTAAAACCAGCTATTCCACCACGTCCTTTTTCTCCCTTTTAACATTTTTCCTCCTGAGAGCCAACGCTCCATTTTAACTCTCTCTCCTCCAGTGACAAAAAATCCAACTATGTTCTGGTTTAAAGGAGAGCAGATAAATAAAGGAAATCCAACTCAAGTCCCTTCATTTTATTAATTCAGTTTGCTTTTTTATTTCAGTGTTGACTCAAATATATTTGTCGGTGATTTCAAGCTTAATTATAATTAAAATAATGCCGAGCAGTGGTTCTAAAGTGTGCTCAGCCTTCACACTGTGACCGGCTGTTTATTAGAAGCAGAACTAATCTAATCCAGTTAAATCTCAAAGAGGGAAACACGTCTGGATGTGCACTCACAGGAGGCTCACCCATGCAAAGCTGTGTGTGCTTAATGTTTTGGGCTTCCTGTAGGGACAGTACTGATTTTGAAATAGTCATTAAGTTCTGAAAGAAAAGGTTTGTGTGACTATAAATACACATTTTCCCTTATTTATCTTTTTAAATAGCTGCACATGTAATGATCTGCTAGTGCCAGAGGGTGGCAGTATTGTATCTAGAAGCCGTTTGTCAAAGTGCACAAGTTTCACACTTTGAAGACATTTGAAGGACATGAACAGAAAAACAATATTTATTATTTTATATTATCAATATTATTTCTGTTATCTTCTACACCTTTATATATTTAGACTGGTGACTTGTTTTTAAATTTGTACTTTGACCCTGAAAAATGTCAAACCTGAAGCAAACTTGGACTTTTTGGTTTTTCTTTTTTTTCTGCAGGAGGAGTCCATCGAGGAAGTGATCAAAGACACGGAGTCTCTGTTCAAATCCAGAGAGAAGGAATACCAGGACACCATCGACCAGATAGAGGTGAGAGTTACATAAATGTGAAGGTCAGGTGTTGTTGGCGCTGCAGCTGTGGATGTGGACGTGTTAAATAAGGGAAGAAGAACAGGGAGCTGGAGGCAACTCTCATACCTATAAGTGTCCCTGCTGCAGTGGCCTCCCACACATCTCCTGCATGTCTTTCCCCCTCACTGTCCAAAAGCTAAAATACCCATAACTAAAACTTAAAAAAAGAAAAGACAGAATAATCCCCTTAAAATTAGCAGCAGCCATGAAACAGCAGTGTGAATGTCAGCATTCTGCCTCTCTGTGCGTCTTCGTCAGCTGGAGCTGGCCACAGCAAAGAGCGACATGAACCGCCACCTGCACGAGTACATGGAGATGTGTTCAATGAAGAGAGGCCTGGATGTCCAGATGGAGACCTGCAGGAGGCTCATCACACAGAGCGGAGACAGGTAACACACACACACACACACACACACACACACACACACACTCTATTAGATTCATTTGATTCACTGGTTGTGCTTGTTTACATGACCTGTGCAAAACACCAGGCTAGAGCTCGTGGTGAACAAAGATCTGGGTATTGTAGTCCATCTTCTACATATTGTAGTTTCACTATGGCAGACCTCCGGTGTCATGGTGTTAGTGTGACCTAGTTCAGATTCTCAGCATGCCGATCTTCTCTTTTCCAAAATCATAAATTCCCTTTCCCACCTTTCTTTGGTGTTTCCATCAAGGGCAAAAAAAGAGATTAGGAGATTGGAGGTACGTTTGGAACGTATCCATAGAAATGACAGATGCTGACCTCTGGTTGGACAGCAGCAATACTAGTCTCATTTTTTATTGGGTATACATATTTAGGGAGGATGGGTTTGTATTCAAAGAGCATTAATACCAAATGGCTTGAAGGACCTGGCCCCTACCTTCATCCTGAATTTTGAGGGACCTGAAATTTTGCTGCTAAGGTTTGTTCAGGCAAACATGTGATGGTCAGGTTGGGTTTTGATGAGCTGACAAGGAAAGGCACAAAAAATAAAGGGTCACAGGAAGGTCAGGGTGAAAAAAGTGTCGCAGGTGCAGCTTTTTGTAATTTACCTGCATAAACTTCACATCCTCATCACAGGTCCAAGTCCACCTCGCTCATCTCGCTGACGGTGGATGACTCTGACAGCGAGGAGAAGGACAGGAAGAAGCCGGCGCTGCCCGCCGACTCAGAGATCGGCGACTCCTGCTGCGACGTCAACGCCGCCATCCCACCTCTGACCTGGAGGAAACCCTAACACACGCTTCCTCTGAGGAAGAACAAAGCAGAGCTTCCACACGTCTAAAATCATGTCTCTGTGATTTCTGTCACATTTTAAGTCTCCAGTGTGATTTTTACTGATCGTAAAGTCAGGCCAACATGGCAGCCGGAGATTCAGAGCCAAGCGTGGAGGTTTTTACTGCTTTATAAGGTTCTTATTGATGAACCTGTAGTTTGTTTGCAATTATTAGTTATAGTATATGAAGTCATTTTAATTTAAAAAGCCACAACAGTAATCGAGTGTGTGTGCGAGTGCTGCCCTCACATGGTTACTAGCTGTAACTGCACATCTGGAGGTCAAAACAAAACTTAACTGCACTTTAAAGAAAAGATGAGATGCCTATGAGCTACATTATTGTATTTGCACACCAAGCTCGCCAAAACTGTTGTTTGTAAAAATGTCTCTAATGCTGCAGGATTAAAAGGACGCACACAGGCTGTAATGCAGAAAGAAAGCAGTTTGCACAGCTCACTGTTCCCACTCTATATTAAAGTGCAGTGGTTTTATATTACACAGTCATTAGCAGCAGCTTCAAAATGTTAAAGCTCACGTTTAATTTGAGTTTTTGATTATTTCTACCTGTAGTAAAGACAAAAATCCAGTGAAAGACCAGCTCGCCTTAAACCGATTTCCAGGATTCTGGGGGGGGGACGCCTTTTGTGTTTGGGCGGTGTTTTTTTTTTGGGGGGGTTTGAAGGTTTAACCTTCACAATATTTACCTAAAAATATTTGTCTGGATTAAATTTAACTATACTCTTACATAAGTTTATCTATAAGTACTTTTTCTTGAATTTGAGGTTTATTAAAAGTTCTGCTCCTGGCATGTCTGTAAAAACTGATCCTGGCTACGGTTTGGAGTTAAAATACTTCATTTTCCTCTCGACGGGTAACATCAGCCGTGATATTTGAAAAGATTTTGATACTGTGTCATAATACATGTAGTAATATAGATAGTTTTGGGTTTTTAAGCTTTTGTACAGTTGTGGTTTCTCTCTTACCTCCAGATCCATTTCAGTTTGAAAACCTCAAAACGGTGCAAACACATAAAGATCGGTTTGACAGTGTAAATGAAATTTAGATTTTTCACATTTTCTACAGATGTGATGCTAAAAGGTAAACTCTTATATTATGACAGTCGACACTACTTTAAAAACCAGGTTAAATCACAGTTAAACTGATTTATTGTGGAAATATCATTTTTAGACCTCAGTCTTGAAGAAATATTTTTTAAGTTAAATAATGTGGTAATATGTAACTTTCCACGTATTTGGGTGTCTGTGTTAAGATTCTATCTGGAATTAGTTCAGGATTTTTGGGATAACATTAAAGTGGACCTAAACAAATGCTCACATGAAACATGTTTTTAAATCAGGGGGTCCATGTAATCCCCGCAGGACAAAAGTTCAGACTGACAGCTTTTTTTTTTCTACTCATGGATCTGTATAATGTCATAGAGAGGGGATATCCTTATATGGTCATCTGCAACAGAAGCCCATCACACAGTTCACAGTTTAATTTGTATGTCTTTCTACGAGGGTCAGCCAATCAGAAGAGGGTTGGCTAATAGGGGGAGGAGCTACAAGAGACAAATAAGGATTATTCTCAACTGAATCATGCAGAGCTACTCTAACATAGCCCAAGAATAAAAAATACAGAGCCGGAAATGATTGAAAAAGGCCCCCTTTAGTCTTACACTTTAGGTAACACTCCCTTATTTTATGCTATTTATTCTTAATACTGTTCATTAACTGTTTTAAACAGGTAAAGACAACAGTCAGTGTAATAAAAATGTCATTTTTGCCTTTGTTTTTCTGGGATCAGGAGTTATTTTGTCTTAAAGATGAAGATGCCACTTTAGGTGGGACATACATGAGGATCAGTCACTCTGGTTTATTCTTCTTGCCAATAATTCACTAACCTGAAATCCAACATTATTCCCACACAGCCCTGCTCTTAAACCTCTGACACATCTGTAATTTCGACTAATTAAATGTAAATATGTATTTTAGGGACTCTGTGTCTCTGTGTACAGTTTGTAAAGGACAAACACTGTAATTAATGTACATACCAATGCTGAAGTTGTACTGCTGCTGGAAGCTTCATGGTGTAAATTTGGCTGAAACGATTCATATTTTTTACTTTATTTTTGTGGGTTTTTGTGGCCTTGCTGTTGCTCTCAGCTAAATCAGACCTAATGTTAGTGTCTCAGCAATAAAGCCCGCATCGGTGTAAACTAAGAAAAGTCGAGCAAAAAGGCCTCCAGATGTGATTCAAAGCAAAAAGAAACAAACGTGTACAGGATGCTGCAGGAAAAGAGTCCTCATCACAACTTTAAATATGACCGCGCTTCTGTCTTTGCTGATGCTTTGAATGTTTTCACTCCTTCAAATGTCATCACATCTTTGATTACATGAATGTCTGCTTGTTAAATAACCGGCCATATTCACCAGAGAAAAAACAGACCCATTAAAGGAACACTCTGACCTCCAGTCCTGCAGTTTTCTTCACTGAGCACATCAAAAACATCCAAATTAAAACCTTTGTTCTTTTATGTGATCTCAGTGCAGGGAGAGAAGTGGTCATTTTGTTCCTTTAATGATGAGAAAACAAAGCAACAAACTGCTATCATTCAGACTTCAAAGCAAAGCTATCACTCACCATAGGAAACCGTGCAGACGCTCCTTAAGCCGAGCTCTTCATATCTATATTATCTGAATGTAAGTGGAATCTGTGGAGAGAGAAACGTGGATTTAAAGATTTCAGGAAACTGAGGAATTGAATGTGTGACTCGGATGAAAAAGAAAAGCCAAATAATCGAGCTGAGGGACGAAGCCATTTGTAGGAAAACCTATGAGAGGAGTGTTTGAGGTGTCCGGGGTTCAGGTGTGAGTGTGTGGTGCACAGAGCTGTATGTATGTTTGATGAAATGAAAAGATGAGCAGAATAAAAGACTTTGAAGAAACGTAATTCTTTGGTTTTGTTCCTACGTTGTTACTCTGTTCACTCATCAATGGAACATTTTGTTTTAATAAAAAACTTCTACACAAACAAACTTTACATATTCACATAAAAAAAACTTCATCAATTCAAAAAGCTCAAGTTTTTTTTTAAACTTCTTGTTTTGTTCTGATCGACTCTCAGTACGATCTAAATCTTCCTCATATTTTAAGACGAGTCACAAAACCTTTCCAAGTTATCTTTGTCTTTCACTCTGTTTGTTGTTCTGTTTAGAGGAAGTTTCCACATCACTTTATGATCCGCGGTGCAACATTTAGTATTTTTTCTTGCTGTTCGTGTTAGTGAACAGAGGTGTTTGGCTACAACACCTGCTGTCATCATCCACAGAGTCTTTTACAGATGAAAGTCACATCCTGACACCCTGATCTACATGATGACAGCAGCTGTGAGGACCTCCAAGGTCACAACCTCACCAGAAATTACCTGATTTCTCCTTCAGGTTTTAGATCTGAAGAAGCGTTTTGGACGAGAAGACTTCTTTTGAAATAATTTCCTCACAAAATTCTGATCTCAGTGTTCATTTGATGGCTGTGGATTTACAGCACACATCTGCTCTCTCTCTCTACATATACATATATATAAATATTTATTATTGATTAACTTGGCAGAAATTACATATATTCAAATTAAACACTAATCAGTTATACTGTTAGTCTGAAGTGTGTATAGAGAATAAATGCTTTGTATTCAGATTAGATTGATGTTTCACTCCTTCATCGAAGTTTGTTTTCACAAGCCAAAGTTCAAAAGCAGGCTCAACTCATTACTTGCTTTTGTTTTTCTTCGTGTTTGTCATTGCACAACTTTTCCATTCTTAAAAATAAATCAATCAAGTGGAAATTATTCTAACAGCTATGCACTACAATACTCTCCCAGTGTGCCGGTGTTCCAGATCAACTGGCGTTTAGATCAACTGGCGTTGGTCGAACAGATGTGTGGCAGTGTTGCATTTCAGGAGCTGCTACCGACAAACCAGCAAAAAAAAACGCCAAATGTGTCATCCGTGACACTTGTGAGGTTATCTCAAACACACTCCGTCAGTCTTGATGCCGTTGAACAACAAAATGTTTAAAAATGACGTCGCGCATGGTGATATCCTCATGCGCGACGCGATCGCGAAAACGGCAAACAATTAACACCACGCCGGTGTTGTTCACAGGACAGCAAGAGTAATCGGGAGACTGTTGTCGTCGTTATCGTTTCCTTCGCACGTTTTATTTCTCCGGTTTCAGCGTTTTTGCTTCACAACTAAAGCGAGGAGTTTACTTTGTGCACTAACATGGACTCGAGTCAACCAGCGCCACCTCTGGCCAAGTGCCACAGCCTACAGCCAGATCAACTTGTGACACACATCTGCAGCACGTTTGAATTCGTTTCATGCACAACACATTTGTACCTTTCAATTGTGCCTGTTTGTGCGTCATGCAAATAAACCTTTGAAAAGAATGAAATGATATTATATCTTTATTATTGGCCTACATTTGTTCAAAATTCCAAATTATATACACAAAGTCATAGAAATCACCACTCCAACTGGTCATCATGATTTTAATATTCTCTTTTTCCATAACAATGAAATACGCCTTGGACAAATATGACACATCAATAGTTCATTGGTGTTGTCACATCACATCCTGTAAGCATCTTCTGTCTGTGTCTTTTCTCTGGAAATGAATATTTCCAGCCAATACAGGCAATCCATCAACATGGCTGGAGAGTTGGTAGTTATATACAGTCTGTATAAGTGTGGTTAATCTAATGAACATTTGTAAGGAGATGGCGGAGAAATAAAACGTGCGAGGGGAACGATAACGACGACAACGGTCTCCCGATTACTCTTGCTGTCCTGTGAACAACACCGGCGTGGTGTTAATTGTTTGCCGTTTTCGCGATCGCGTCGCGCATGAGGATATCACCATGCGCGACCTCATTTGTAAACATTTTGTTGTTCAACGGCATCAAGACTGACGGAGTGTGTTTGAGATAACCTCACAAGTGTCACAGATGACACATTTGGCGTTTTTTTTTTGCTGGTTTGTCGGTAGCAGCTCCTGAAACGCAAGACTGCCACACATCTGTTCGACCAACGCCAGTTGATCTAAACGCCGTTGCAGTCAGTGTAGAAGGAACCTGGAACACCGCTCTAATGTGTGGTGGCATGCTGTCAAGTTAAAAATGAGTTGTGAATTCGTGAAAAAAAAAAAAATATTTTAAACTTATGAAAAAAACAAAAAAAAACTAAGAAATTGTTGACAAAATGCTTAAATCTTGTCAACACAAACTCGTGAGGGTAAAACAACATGAGAAAGGCTAAAATTGTGGTAAATCTGGGAAGAGAATGTGGCAACTTCAAAAAGTACAAAGAAGAAGAAATCCAGAAAAATAACAATAACATGTATTAATTTAAAAAAACACTCACAAAGTCACAAATTCATAAGAAAAAGTTGTGGGTTTACGAAAAAAGCATGTTTTAACTTTATGAAAAAGTCATGAATTGATGTGGAAAAAACTCACAAAATAAGAAGAAAAAATAATTAATGTAACATAAAATCCCATATTTATGACAACAAATAAATAAGCCGTAATTTACACAAACACAAAGAAATTTTTTTATGCACGAGAAAAATGTTCTTAGAATCTTCACAGTCTGATGAAAAATGATCAGGGATTTTATATCCTGAGTATTTACTACCACCACACAAAGTCTAATCAGAGTCACCTTCAGTCCCAAGTTTTTACTGAAAAAACAGGAATTAGGATTTGTCAGAGTGGCTGAGGTGGACCTGATGGACCGCAGCCTTAAATTGTCACGTGATGTTTAAATTTACACCTGAAAAAGTAAAAAAAAAAATTAAATTAACAATTTTTTTTTTTTAAATCCAGAAATTCATGTTTCAAATGCTCAAACGTAACCCATGACGTCAGGTTTGTATTGGGATTAACTGAGAGACAGGGAGAGAGCGGGCATGCGTGCCTTTGCGCGCATAGGGGCGGGGCTTGTGTGTGACGCGAAGGGTCTTTTCGGTCTGTGCGCAGCTGCTTCAGTTGTAGTTTTTCTACGTGTTTTAAGAGAAAAAGTGAATGAAGACATCAGACAGAGAAGAGAAGTCCTCCTCCTCGGTTTAGGTCCAGCCTCACCCTCTCTCAGATCATCTCCATCATTCTCCAGCTGAGATGTGAGTACTCCGACTCATTTTTTATTTATTTTAGGCTTTTTAAAACCTCTAAAATCATTCACTCCATGTCTGCTTTTAAAAAAAACAAAGTGTAATTGACAGACTATAGAGATTTCTCATTAAATTCCGTGGTGGGTACAGCTACAGCACAATTCAAACTCCTTTTTTTCCTCATTAATTTGTTTTTTAAATCAATTTTTATCTCTTAATTTATGGATCAAAAGCGAAACTTATCTGGAAATGTCAGTGCTGAGACTGCAGAAGTACGACCGTGACTCACCGGGTGACTCACCTACAAAACTATCCATCATCAAACAGTGTGATCGGCTGAGCTGTGATGCTTTAATTTCCTGTCACACACACACACACACACACACACACACACACACACACACACACACACACACAGAAAAACAAAGACTTAAACAGATCACACAAAGCTACAAACACCTGGGAGTTTTTAGAGAAAAGAGAACCCACTGTGGGGATGTTTTTGGTGTGTTTTGTCCCGTGGGGGGAGGGGAGTGATTACTTGGTGCATGTTGATCTCCATCAGTCAGTCAGACTCCTGCTGCTGCTGCTGCACTAATCTTTCTCCATTTTGCGGGTGGAAAACAAGCCTGCTGGCAGTAACACTGTGTGTGTGTGTGTGTGTGTGTGTGTGTGTGTGTGTGTGTGTGTGTGTGTGTGTGTGAGTGAAACTGTTTATTTTTTATTTTTTTAATTTGTCCTTTACCTCTTCTGAGCTGCTGAGGCTGTTTCATCCTCGGAGACTCTGATTTTGTGGACAGAGGCCAAAGTTTGATGAGTCATGTTTCTATTACTGAATTAGAGTTTGTGTTTGGAATTCAGGCGGCGTTCCTGCTTTTAAGGTCTAACAAATTACAGTCACTCTGTGTTCCTGAAAATCATCTGCAATCTTACTTCAAAGGAGTTTTAAAATATAAAATTAGTAGCACAAAAAAGTTTATTATATTTATTAATTATATTGTATTTTTTGTCTGAGCCAAACTAAAGAGTGCTGTGCTCCTCCCAAACCTGCAATCACCATCCTGATTCATTCATGAGCTGTGCTCATTGAGGCTGGCTCTCCATGAAAAGCTTCCAGCTCACGACTGTCTCAGCTTCACTGCTGCCTCTGCCGATGAGTTAAGAAATCAAGAATGCTGCACACCTTTTAAATCTCTTGTTTTTCTTTTTTCTTCTTTAAAACAAATATTTCGTCATTTTAAACCAAGTTCATCTCATTATTATTATTATATTATTATTATTATTATATGTGCAGTTCCTTCACACAGGGGCGTTTCCAGGGGTGGCACCAAAGGAAATCAGACTATTTAGTCAGAAATATTTAATCAGCGTAGAAAACAGGAATTTCTTTCATGCTCTTGTGCAGCCATGCATCTGATTACTGATTTACCACTTGAGATTTGGAGCTGCACAAGAATTAAAAGTTAATCTTGTGCTGGATAATTGTTTTGCTGTTTTAAACCTGAAACCTTTCCAGAACTGTAACTACACCTCCATCATTGTTCTACACCACAGAACAACCGTGATTGGTCCATTCAGCACCGTGTTTCCTCCTATGTGTTTCCAGCTATTACTTTTTGTTAAACTGAAAGAAAAAGAAGGAATCAACAAGTAATTTGGTGGTGAAATCACAGAGCAACAGTCACACACCGACACAAATAAAAATGCTGACAGCTGTATATGTCGTAGGCTCTACACAAAAGTATAACTCACGCCTGAGACGTAACCACCATTATGTCATCATGTAGAAGTTTCTTGTATTTTTTTTGTAGTTTCACTGATTAGTCAGAGTGATGAAAAAGCGTGGTGCCAGAAACCCGGTGATCCACCTGCTTTTAAATGTGGAAAAATTATCATTATAAAGTTCATACGGATATGAATGATCAAAGTGTGTTTAAGAACACAAAGTAATACACAGTAATACACACACACACACAAATGTAGAAAAAAAAAGTAAAATTTGTGTCCCAGAAGCACGATTCAGTAAATCTGAGTATTCCACAAGCTGCTGTGCGACTTGTTTCTGGAGACAGGGTTTGGTGAGCCATCCATGGTCACCCAGCTTCTTACGGTCTCTTCTGCTACCTTTGCATAAACATCGGTACCCCAGAGACACTTTGGTACATGACAGCTTTCTTCCTATTGTTGAGTTCTTAGTTCCTAAATACTTTTTGAGCTTTAAGTAAACTTTTGCTGCTAAACAGATGTTATTTTCTAGAGAGAACCACGTAGAACCTTAAGCTATAGATCTGACATACACACAATCTGTATATATACAGTATTTAAAAAATCAAGGCAGCAGTCGGCTTTGGAAAGTGAAGGCAACACTGCAGTGCCTTTAAGCAGCATTCTTTTAAAGCTGTTTTTCCCCTCTGACATGTCAGCCCTGCATCACTGTCTGCTCTCTCAGTGCCTCCACAACCCCTACATCCACCTCTGGACTCCACAGGGATGTTTAGTCAACACGTCATCTTTATATATATACAGCACATAAGCCTGAAGTGATGCGCTCAAAGCCTACACCTACCTCTAACTGTATTCTACTGCTGGGATAAATCAGTCATTTCTGACTGAATTCCTGTTACCAAACTCACATTTCCCCTGCAGGTCGACTCCAGATGCAGCAGGGACTCCAGGAGCCCCCGGGGCCCCGGAAGGTGAGGGGGGTCCTCCATCTCAGGCCCCAAACCTGACGAGCAACAGACGACTCCAGCAGACACAGGCACAGGTGGACGAGGTGAGGACTGCAGCTCACTACGAGCAAATGGAAAACGTATCAGTGGCAGATACCCTGATGGGTGTTTTCGTCCCTCAGGTGGTCGACATCATGCGCGTGAATGTAGACAAAGTCCTGGAGAGAGATCAGAAGCTGTCAGAGCTGGACGACCGAGCCGACGCCCTGCAGGCCGGAGCCTCGCAGTTCGAGAGCAGCGCTGCCAAACTCAAGAACAAGTACTGGTGGAAAAATTGCAAGGTGGGTGTGACACAAGGAGATTTTTCGATGTTTCCTTCCCATCACCCCACACTCTCCCCTCAGGTTGGTTTCTTGTAGCAGACAGTGTGACCTCGGATTTCTGAGCAGAAACTACCCTTAAATGCTTTTTTTCATAGATCCTCACGCATCAAACTCACACAACACAACATTACTGAAATTATGATCACAACAGAGCTGAAGTAAATATTTGGAGTTACAAATCATGATTGCAGCAACATTAGGTGCACCTAGCTAAAACTGGGCTGGACCCCTTTTGCCTTCAGAACTGCTTTAATACTTCTTAGCACTGATTCAGCAAAGTGCTGGAAACTTACCTCAGAGATTTAGGTCCACATTTTCACGCAAGCGCTGCAGATTTGTCATCTGCACATCCATGATGCAAATCTCCTGGTCCCCGAGGTGCTCTGTTGGATTGAGATCTGGTGACTGTGGAGGCTGTTCGAGTACACTGAGCTGACTGTTGTGTTCAAGAAATCAGCTTGAGATCATTTTAGTTTGTGCTGGAAGCAGAATATGGATGTACTGTGGCCATAAAAGGATGGGCATGGTCAGCGACTAAAGTCGGACAGGCTGTGGTGTAGAGATGCTCTTCTACATATTTTAGTTGGAATGAATAGTTGGCTTGCTATCAGCTCAAAGCTGTCTGGCAATGCTCCTCTGACTTATGACATCATCATGGCCATTACTGCTCGCTGGATATTCTCTGTTTCATGTCATTCTTTCTAAACCCTAGAGATGCTTGTGCAGGAAAATCCCTGTGGATTGTTTTACATGTCAACATGCTGCTGATTAGATATTTGTGGTAACAGGTTTTTAAGCAGGTTACATCCCTCATTGTGTAAAAGAGTTCAGAAGATTTTGAAATGATCTTTAATATAATCAATGTGTTGTTTTCATGTTAATCTGTGATCAGAACAGCTAGAAATGAAGCTGCACGAACAGTTTCAACTTAGTGCATTTAACTTATCCATCACCACTTCACACCGTCTCCTCTTCATCCATCCAGCCTCAGCTGCCAGGTCTTTTTTTATCTCAGCATCAGTCCATCAAGCTCCGCCTCCCCTCTGTGCAGTTCAGACCGTCCAATCGCTGGATGGCCTGAGGAGGAAGAGGATTACATTAGAGGAGAGGAGGAGAGACTGTTTGACTGACAGCAAAGTCAGAGAGAGGAAGAGGAAAATCTCAATCTGGATTAGAGTGACAGTCAGGGATTAAAGAGCCAGCTGTGATGTGTGACGTAACTCCTCCTATCCAACACACACACACACACGTTTGTACATGGATATATCCGAACAATCATATGTGATGTATTTTATTCTGCTTTAATGACCCACACTGTTACCATAAACACACTCATGCTCTCACAGTCAGCAGAGAACAAATGTGGATTCATACGCCGCTGAAAATAGTCCCAAACAAAAAGCTCTAAAAACACACAAAAACGTTTTCTTTTAGCTTTTTAAATGACAGTTATGAGATTTTCCTTATTTATATGTAAACACTGAACACACGCACACACACACACACACACACATTTCAAAGACACAGAGTTGCCACCAATCTCTCTCTCTCTCTAAACCTCTTGTTCTTGTTAATCTCTCTCGCCCTCCCCCCATCAGAGGTGATTTCCTGCCTGTTTCACTCTAATGTCATCATGTGGATTTTATTTATGGAGAATTTAGATCAACACACACGCACACTGTGCAACATTACATATATTAAAATCTGCAGGGCATCATCTGCTTTATATTTCTAGCTGGTCACGCCTAATCGGTTCATTTAAACTCTTTTTATTTTGATTCTTGGCCTCTCCTTGCATGACTCAAACTTCAAAAGCTTCCCTTAAAGGCAGTTATTGTAATTTCTGATATTTAAAAGAAGTTCAAAACCTCCCAAAATTTAACTAAAGCTTAAAAAAAGGGAATGAGATATCAGCTGAAGTTGCATTATGGACAGGCAGTGCCACGAGTACAGTGTCTTTATTTAATGATGTAAGAAATTAAACATGCATTCTATTTCAAGCAACAGCCTGGGAAAGGAAATGGGCAACAAAAAAAGTCCAAAGTTAAAAGAACAGCAGCGCACATCTAAAATCTACAAATTCTGCCCCCTGGTGGTGAACATTTTAGTCCAAAGTTAACTACAAAAAGTACCTTTTAAAATGAAAAACCACATTTCACAGAGAAACAATTACTTGCTCAACAAAAATGACTCAATAATATCAAAGTTATATGAATCTCTATCTCAGACTCACACATGAGTGCAGAAACAACTTGTTTAGCATCAAGGGAAATGTAATTAGTTCAGTCCAGCTTAATATACAGAGAGAGAAACTTCAGACTGTGAGAAGAAAGAGAAATAAGGACCTTAAATGTATATTGGCAGGTAAATAAACTGAGGTTATAATTAATTATTACTTCTACTTATGCACTGTTTCTACTTAAAAGTGAAACTTTAAAGTGAAAGTTTATTTCTGGATAGGACCACAGTGCTCTCTCTGTAAAGGGCTCAAACAGGAGCCAGCGCTTCTCAACAAACAAGCCAGCTGAGGTGGACGCATGTCTGGGTTAGAAGAGACCCCGAGCAGACTGAAGACAAGCTGGAGAGATGATGTCTCTTTGCTGGCCCAGGAACACCCCAGTATCCCCTGAGGAGCTGGAGGAGGGGGTTGGAGCCTGATAAGCAGCAGACGATGGAGGGATTTATTGTCTGGGTGGAATTAAACGTCTGTTTCATCTTCTTAAGCTCATGTTTTGTTTCTGATGTCTCTGTTTGTTTGTCTTTCTTCCAGATGATGATCATCATGGCCGTTGTAGGTGTTATATTTGTTGGCGTCATTTTCTGTGAGTAAAATAAAGTCTTCTCTTGACCTCCTCATGTGCACCTGTGGACCATTTTCAGTATGGAGGTTCAGCTTCCTGGAAGCCCTGTTCTGCTTCTTCTGCAGAAACATTAGAACTCATTTTAACCTCCTAAGACCCGAACTCTTCCACGACATGCATTTTTAATTTCTCTTTGATATTTGGGCATATTGGGGCCCAATGAATGTAAAAACAAAGAATTGCCAGATTTTTTTTTTTTTTTTTACCATATTTTTGTTTTTAAGAAAAATGAGAGCCACAAATGAGGATATTCATTTAAAATTTTGATAGAACAGTAGCAGTATAATGTCCTCGTAAGTGGATATCAGGCCCATGTAGAGCAAAATTGAGTATTTTGGTCTAAATAACCAAAAATGTGATGTCCACATATGTGGACGGCAGGTCCTAGGAGGTTAAAGAAGGTTTGCAGACACACTCTGCCGATTAGGAAGTGTTTTGATTAAAGCTGCAGATTTAGCCTGTGGCAGATTTCAGGTGGTTTTTCAAAGGCTAGCGAATTGTCAAAATGAACATCATTTTTCATTAAGTAATATTTGAAACTAGTGACAGAGTCTGTAACTTAACTATAACGGAGGTTATAGTCTGACCTCTTTTTTTAATATTCAGTGGTGCTTCCTCCTGCTGGATTAAGGTACATCCACTTTACTTTCAGACCTGGTAGCTACACCCATCACTGACCGCTGTCTGCACTCAGAGTTGCAGATCCTCATGTAAAATCAGACCAGTTTGATGCAGAAGGTGATGTTTGAAAGTACAGAGCAATCAGAGCAGTCATTTAAAAGGAAAAAGAAGCTTTTATAACCCTCAGAGTGCAACAGACTGTAAAATTCTCCTAGGTCGTCTCCTGGTGCACCTCTGGATCATCTTCAGCTTGTCTGCTTTTTTTAATCACTCAGAGACAAATATCTGTGTTTGCTGTCCTCAGTGTATTTCTTCCACTGAGCTGCTCTTCAGGGATGGACGCACAAGTCACAGGACGAGTCTGCACCACCGAACGCCAAATCCAAACTCTCCTCAGTGCTCCTCCACCCCAGTGATGCCTTCCTCCAAAGCCTCCATGCATGCTCATGTAATGTGCTCCACTACCTCCTTATTGTGCCTCTGCACGAGGCCGGTTTCCTGACTTTGTTATCGGGTTGGGTTTACTGCAGGTGTGAAATCTGTTGACCCAGGTTTGTCCTTTAAACACTGAAACAAGAAGAAAAAACCTCCTGCTGCACCTGGTTTTTCTGCAGCTCAGTGCACATAAGATTCATGGACAGGAAGCATTGTGAGGTTTACTGGACACCAGTAAGAGCTGCAGTCGAACAGTCAGGTAGCTTCTCTTGAGAGGGCTTCTGAGTGACCCAGAGGGATGTGAGCAGCATCCAAAAGAGCTGTTTGAGTTCCTTAAATACAAAGGAAAGGAGCATCAGTGCTTCCTTTATTACCTCCTTTAGCAGAGGATACACTGGAGCAATGCCATCCCATAATTCACAGCAGACTAATCCTGAAATAAAATGATCAGAAATCATGTAAATAACTGCTGAGGTTTAAGTGTTATACTGCATATCTCTACTGCAAAGTAAGGCTTTGTGCTTTAAATATAAAATCATCTGTGCATGAAGATGATCATCTATCCAAGTACATTTAGGCGTACCATAGCTCAGTTTGCATAATGCAGCCTTTTTTTTTTTCATCGTCAGTCATGGAAATCTTAATAAAGGTAGGAGTGACACTATCATCTGATCAGGAGGAAGGGAGATTAGAGATATTCATCTTTTACAAAAGCTGTAGCTTTAAAGCAAGACAAAAGCCTGCATTGAACAAAACAGTGCAAACCTTTTTGAAACCCATCGTCTCCGTCAGGCTTTAAAGTTTTGATGATCCAGCTAATGCAGAGGAAGCCCGACTATGATGAAACTGCTCTTCAGTGCACCTTTAGGAACAGCTTGTAGCCTAAATCGACCAATTCTGACTTTCTCGCTCTTCATCCTAACGTTCACGCCACCAATCCTCATGATTGACACCAAAATCAGGTTTCCTACTCGAGCTTTAAACATTTAAGCGCAGCCGCTTTTTCTTTGTGTTAAACCTGGGTTTACAGATCCCTGCTTGGTGCAGCGAACGTTACTGAGCAGAAACCTGACTTCCTGTGTGATTAAGCCACCTGCTCGCTTTCCCAGCTTCCGTCCGGAGTTACGATGCCGCGGCTGTCCTGCGTTTGTTTCATCGTGTTGTGAACCAACCGAGTTTTGTTATCTGTGGTTTGAATGTTTAACATGTTTCTTTGTTCAGCCTGAATCTGATTCCTGTGTGTGTGAAGGAGCTTTGAGGCTGAAGTGATTTATTAACCTATGATATAAATTAGTCCATCTTAGACCAAATGGTGGAAGGTGGGAGTCGCTCATCATCATCATCATCATCATCAGTGTTTCTTCTGTACTTCTTTGACACGCTCAGAGAGAACAGCCTGGACTTTCAAATAAAGTCATGTTTGCTACACACACACAGCACGTTTGTGTCTCATTTGTTTGATAGCTTTAATATTCTTCAGCCTAAATACAAACTACAGGTTTTAAAGGGCTCATGTTTTAAATGAGTGCCATGTTGAATATGCAGCAGTCGACCACCTGAGTAGGCACATTTTAATAGAGCAGAAGATTTTACCTTTCAAATGAGGTCTCATACACTGAGGGAGAAAATGCTGAAAAAACCAAAATAAACTAAAAATATGAACAGCGTGGGTCATTGGTGACTTTGTGACATTTAAGAAGAGAGTTTTTAAATGCAGTTACCTGATATATATACTTTCTTAGTCACACATTATGAGTACTGGGTTCAACCCTCCTTTCTCCTTCAGAACTGCTTCAGCTCCTCTTGGTACAAAGGTGCTGGAAACTGCTGAGATTTTGGTCCATATTAACACAATGGCGTCACACTGTGGAGGCCTCGAGTACAGTGAACTCAGTCATGAGAGACCAGTTTGATGATGTGTGGACAGAGCCGTACCTGAGGACTGCTTTTCTTCAGTCTTTGGGCTGGGACTTGTTTCCTGATGGGAGAGATGCCTGGTGTGGTCTTCTGCTGCTGCATTTGCTTCCAGACTGCACTCAGAGATGCTCTTCTGCATACCTCGGTTGTATCTAGTGGTCATCTGAGGTCACTATTGCCTTCCTGTCAGCTTGAAGAGGTCAGCTCCTCTGACATTAACAAGTACTCTGCTGCATTCTGGATATTTTCTCCATTTTGGACTTTTGGACATTGGATTTACCCATGTAACCATCTCCAAAGCAGATCAGCAATTTAAAAAAAAAAAAAAAAAAAAAAAAAAAAAAAACTCGGACCAGCCCATCTCACAACAACCGCCATTCCACATTCACACTCACCTTTCTTCCCCTCTCCTACATGCCCAAATGTGCCAACCAACAACGTGGCAGCCATTTAATTTGATATTTGTGTTAACGAGCAGTTGAACAGGTACAGCCGTGGCTTGCTGTGAAGAACCTGGAGACAGCTTGCTCAACAAGGTGGAGACTTCTGTGAGGTGAAGTTAAAAATGCAAATCACAACGAACCGGACGAATTTTAACCCAGAGAAAGTGAACAAAAACAGTGAAGTTGTAATGTCTGTAAATCTTCAACAGCTTTAAGTCACAAAGCTGCCACATCTGCAGCACTCACACCTCCCTACTTTAACATCATTGTTGCTACAACACAGGGAAAAACAATTACACCTGATATAAAAAGTTAAGTGATCATCATAAAAACTCAGTTAAGCTCCAACAAAACTTCATTTAATTTTTTTATTTTGTTTAGGTCCCAAAAAAACCATCATAATAACATTATATCAATAATATTAATACAGAAGTTGAAAAAAATGGAGGAAAAAAATAAAACAGCTTTTCTGTCCACAGCCTCGTTCTCGGTGGAGGGGGGAGGGGGATTTGATCCTCCGGGGGGAAAAAAATTCTGTAAAGTCCTTTTCTCAGGGGTGGGGGTAATTTAAACAAACAAACAAACAAACCCCCAAAAATTGAAGTGGGCGTGGCTTCAAGCTTGAGGTGCGCAGTCTGTCTTTCTCCTGTGCACCAATCAGGAATGTCGAGGTGAGGCAGGGGGTGGTTTTCGAGGTAAAGAGCCGACGTTCAGTCTTACTGTTGCGACATCTGCTGGGGAGGAACGGAGAGGCGGGGTCAGAGAGATGTCATCTCTCTGTATGTGTGTGTGTAGGTGTGTGTGTGTGTGTTTTAGTTACCTGCTGTGTCTGCGGCTGTGGTTCAGGTGCTCGGCTTGCCAAGCGGCTCAGGATGTTCCTCTCAGACATCTGGAGTCGGACTGCAACTGGCGGTATCCGGGCGATGGTTGCAGGCAGGCGGGTCACGTCCGCCTTCATGTCACTCAGCAGCTCCTCCAACTGCTTCAGCACTGAGGGAGGACAAACACATAGATTAGAGTTATTTTTGAGCTTCTTCACAACTTATTTTAATGTTCTCAAGGTGCTTTCATCTTAAAATCAGACAAAGTTGATATTTTTAGGAGTGCAACTCTAAAAACAACCGTCGTTACCTTTGTGCAGGACGGCGTTGGCCGGTTTGTTCCCGGACATGGACTCCTTGCTGAGGTGCTGGTGAGACTCGGCCAGACACTCCACCTCGCTGAAGCGGGTGTTGAGGGCCATGGAGGGGTGGGAGGGGTCCTCCGACATGTTGAGGTAGGCGGCGCGTCGCAGCTGCTCCTCGATCACCAGCGCCTGTTCCAACAGCTGCAGCATAGGTGAAAAAAAGTGTTATTTTATGTTAAATGTTCTGGTCAGTTCAAAGATTTTTGATCCATTTTCTCTGTAACATCGAATTTCAGACGAGTGGAAGAAAAGGATCAGAAACACAAACAGTGTTGATGCCATCTTGAAACAAGTATTTATCACAAAAAATGTCTTTAAAGTCAAATCTTTTGTACCTTGAATCTTCTGGCGAGGAACTTGTTCTTGATTTCCAGGAAGTTTCCTCTGTTCATCTCTCCTTTAAAAGGCTCATTGAGGATGGCGAACTTGACGTCGTTCTGGATGTCCTGCCAGCGGGCGTAACCGTGTCTGAAGGAGGTGGAGGTCAAAGGAAACAACAGACTCTGATCTCACATTAAGTGCTAATGTTTTAGTCTCCAGGGAAACCAAACAGACAGACAGGTGTGCAAAGGATACTGTATGATGCCGGCCAGCAGCCAGTAGTCGTGGCGGCGATGCCAGATCTCGTTGGTTTTCTTGGTCACCGTGGCGGCGCGCTCCTCGTTCTGCCACAGAGAGTGGAGCTCTGAGAGAAACACGTGAGTCAGCGTTGAACTGAAAACATTCGAATGAATGGTGCTCGAGTCTGAGCCAGCGTGTACCTGTGAATCCTCCGTCTGCGATGTTGAACATGAACCGAGTCTTGGCTTTTTTCTTCTCCTCACTGGCTCCGCTCGCCGTGGCAGCGGCGGCAGACGCCGTTCCCTCCTTGCTGCCGTCTCCGTTCTGCAGTTTGGCCGCCGCGTCCACCGGTTTCTGAGCCTCCTTCTCCTCCTTCACATCTGCGGGATGATGAAAAAGGATTCACAATTAACGACAGCAGAGCATCAGAGAGAGCTGAGAGATCCTACAGGAAACGTTATCGGCACCTTTCTTTTCATCTGCGGGAGGCGTGGTGTCCATCTTTTCTGTCTTCTCGTCCTTCTTTTCTTCTGCTGAAATCAAGATTTAAAAAAAAAAAAAAAAAAAAAAGGAAGAACAAAAAATGAGGTGCATCTCTATCACTTACTCTCTAAAGTTTTATTAAAAAATAAATTAAAACAGGAAGAATCCTTAGTGACTAGTTTTACCTTTGACCTCTGTATCCTCAGGTTTGACCTCTGACCCCTCTGTCTTTGCCTCTGAGGGGGGCTTCGTTTCCGCCGCTCCCTCTGGACTCTTCTTCTCACCCTCTCCTTCCTCCATCTTCTCGCCTTCTTTCTCTTTCACGCCCTCTGTTTCGCCGTTGCTCGGCTTGTCTGTCTCCATTGGCTCCTCCCCGTTCTTCTTCTCCTGCTCGGCTGACGGACTCTTCTCATCATCGTCTGGGATGGCGATCACCTGCCGGAGACGTGGAAGATTAAAAATCTTTCCTTCCTCTTTCCAACTCCATAAACCCGATTTCATTCACAGCACTCAGTCTTTACCTCGTTGCTGGTTTTTCCGGCCTCTTTGCCGTTCTTTTCTGCCTCGCCTTCTTTCTTCACGTCCTTCTCGCCGTCCTTCGAGGAGTCGTCGACTACAAACACAAAGCATCTCATGACATTGCTCTACTTTTATGCACTTTATTTTTCATCACAAACACATCAAGTATCCTGTATGACTTGTGTGTTTGTTGGTTTAGCTCCTGTGTGAGTGTTACCTGGCACAGGTGTGTTGGGCTGCGTGTCGGCAGGGGTGCCGGTGGACGGCGTTTTTGCAGGAGAATCGGGCTGAGCCGCGGCCCTCTTGTTCTCCTCCAGCTCGGCCATCCAGGGCATCGACCACTGACCGTTTACGTGCTCGAACTCCTGAACCTGAAAAACAGGCGAGCGCGTCAGCAAGAAAGCAAGATGTCTCTACAGATCGCTCAACAAAATAGAAACTAAATAAAATTTTTTTTTTAAAAATCTCAAATCAAGCATTTCCTGAGAACATGACCAAGTTTATTTTCATCCTGTTTTTTGTAAACAACTTCTGTAAATTTAAACCAAAGCTTTCACCACCAGGGGGCAGCATTTTACCACTGGGTGTGCTGAAATTGTTCAGTTTTGACTTTTCCTCTACCAGCTTCTAAATTAAGTAGCTTTTACTTTAAACACATTAGAAATGCTGCATTTAGAAAACAAAACCAGAGTTTTCCCCCTGAAACCAGATTTAACTCATTTTAGCTTCAACTCCACTCATTCATATTCACTAAAGACGGTCTCCTGAGCGCAGCCTGTAGCTAACAAGTCTAAGTACAACAGGTCTCCTACACAAGCTCTGGAGTTCAGCACAGATGTTACAGGCACACTCAGAGTTTTAGTTAACTCTAAAAATCATTAACAACCTTTCAAAGAAAAAAATTAAGAAAAAAAAAATCCCTTTAACTGAGAAATATTCAGACAAAGTTTCTTTTAAGCATAATTTGTTTTCCCTTTTCCGTTATTCGTGTGTCCAGAGTCCCTGCAGGTAACGTCAACTTGCATTTAAAAGCAAAAATTGCAAAACCCTGTTGAATTAAATGTTATACTGCTATACTCCAGTAAACCCAGAGATCCCAGTTTAGTAAGAAAAAACAGGAAAGCATGACCGAGTTTACACAGACAGAATAAAAAGTGAAAAGAAAAACATACACTCATCCTCAAAAACCTCTCATTACTTGGAAGATGGAAAAAAACGTTTTGTTTTTGGTCCGATGAGCCAAAGTGTTGCAGGTTTTCTGTACTTTTATGTGACCGTTAACAGTTTTTACACATAGAAACAGCCTGAAAGCTCAAGTCGAACTATGAAGACAGCAGAGAATTAAATTCCTGCTGCAGACTGTTGGTTCATTTCTAGCTTCAAATGCATTTCCAACAAACACAAGTTCTTCAAAACAAGCTTATGAACCAACCCTAAGGCGATCTACGGCCATTAGCCTCTTATTACAAATGAAAGAAAGACTGCCTTCATTACCTTTTTGCGAATAAGTGACATGACTCCAATGCGGGTGAGGACGTGCTGTCGAGACAGCCCTTCTCTGGGGACGCCGTCTGCGAAGGTCTCGGCCCCGTCGGCCCCGGGCTCACAGAGGTGACGCATAAACAAAGACACGTAGGCCCTGAGGGGGTTAAAAAAAACGAAGCAACAAAAAGCTTTATGACATCAGTTTAAAAATGTGCCAGAAGACCACCGTGATCAGCACTTCACTGTCTTCAGTGGAAACCACATGTTTGTATTAAGGCTGCGATCCTCACTTGAATTCTTTCTCAGATTTCCCTCGCAGGTCTCGGACCAGCCACTGGGTAGTAAAGGCGTCTTGTGGGGGCATCCCATAACGCATCACTGCGTTCAGGAAGGCCTTCCTCTGCCGAGAGTTGAATCCCAAAACCTGGGAAACATCAGAGGGGTAAACATTAGAGTTTACATACAGAGAAACAACAGACTGTTACGGACATAAAGATGTGTCAAAAGGTCCACGATATTTGAAAAGAAGTTGTAAGATATACCCCCATTATACCTTAAAGACTATTCAAAGAACAAGGTCACCACTGAAACAATTATAATCTGAGATCTTTGAAGCTTCAAGTCTCTGAGACGCTCACCTCGATGTTGCCCCCCACCCTGGCCAGCAGGGGAGGCAGCGGTTTGTCTTTGTCGTTCCTCAGGCCCTTCCTGCTCGGCCTGCGAGAGTTGGCTGCAGAGAGGAAACAGCGCTGGTGATTATACAGACGATAAGAAACACTCTGCAGGGAGGCAGACCGTGCTGCAACACTCAAAATTAATGTTTCCTTTTTCTCTCTACAGAATGATAATCAGAGCTTATTGAGTTAAAAGCTTATAATACAGTTAGTTTCTGTTGTTTGTCGTTTAAACATTTAGTTATTACATTCTGTTCTGCAGGTCTAACACGAGTCGCTTTCCCAAAAAAAAGAACAAATTTGTGAGTAAGTGAAGCCAGAGATTCTGTTTTTATGTAAAGTAACCAGCACTAATTAGACTGCCTTAAATTTACACAGCAAATATTAAACATTTCATCCTGGACCTCAGGAAACAAGTTAACCAAGTTTTTACCTTCTGATCTCTCGTCAAAGTCTTCATCGCCCTCTTCAGACGCCACCGAGTAATCTGATTGGCCATCTGACTGGTCATCCTGCCAATCAGCTTCGAGACAAAAGCAAAAGGAAGATTTAAATTTCATCATTTCTCTATCTGCACGTACGCACACCACAGCTTGCTTCATGTAATCTACAGTTTTTCTTTTAAATCAGGCTGAGATTGTTGCAGTTCACTGCTGTGTGTTGTGGGTAATGTAGTTACATGATACGGGAGGTTAACATTCATCTGGCATTCAGTGTTTAAACAATTTAACTGGACCTTGAAACTTTCTTAATGCAACTTCAGTTCAGTACGAATACAGAAGGGGTGGGGGGGCAGTGATCAGCCTCCTAGTAGATGGTATAAATTTGAAAATCCTAGGAGTTTTTCAGAAAAGTTGACCTTTGACCTTAGAGGAGAAGTCAAGGGGGGGAAAAAACTCATAATAGAAACGGGTAAAGGGGAGGCGTGTTAGAAGAAGAAGAAAAAGGGGAAATGGAGAAGAAGAAAGGGGAAGTAGAAAAAGAAGGTGAAAAGTGAGGAGGAGAAAAAAAAGGGGGAAGGGCGTGTGAGGAGGCAGAACAGGAGGATGGATGTTCCTGTTTTTATTTTTCATTAATGTTCAAAATCCCTTTCATCAGGTGGTTTTCTTTCACTTTACTGAGCCGTGAAGAGAAGCGAAAACCTGTGTCCCTTATGTAAAGCGACCAACGACATCATGGTTAGAGACACTTGGAGGGAGAAGTGACCTTAAACTCAAGCCTCCCCCCTCAGCAGAGGAGAAACTCCTCACAGAAACCTCTGAACTCTAAGGCGCATTTTCCTCAAATGTTTTGAGCATAAAAACTAAATCTGCTCTTAGACCATTTTATTTTATACATATCAAACATTGTTTTCCCCATCTCTAAAAAGTAAGACAGCCAAAGAAATATCTGCAGAGTTTAAGGAGTAGAAGAAGACATCCTCTCCTCACCTCTGTCTTCTTGAGAGCCATCGTTGTAGTTGACCTGCTTGCGGATACGTTTGCCTTTGCCCAGGTTTCGGGCTAGATCCTCCTGCTGCTGCTCGTAATGGTGACGCAGCAGCTTCTCCCAGTAGTCTGGATCCACGCTCTCCTCCTGCTTAATGATCTCACGCTGCACCTCCTCCTCCTGAGCGACGAGAAGGAAGAAGGTGGTTAAAAGGACAAAAGGGGAGCTGGGTGTATGAAGGTCACTCCTGATGGGCTCAGCCGCTCACCTCCTCCTCCTCATCTTTCACCACATACTGAGCCACTTTGAAGGAGCTCAGGTATTCATTCATGCTCTGCAGCTCCGTGTCGTCAGTGGCATCCTGGTTTCTGTCCAGTAGTCGCTCTATGGCTTTGTCATCGTAGTGAATGATGCTGCTGTCCTCCTCTTTGTTCTCACCTGCAGACGCACAGACTTCAGTTCACATAATTTTCCCTCCCTCTCTCTCTTTCTGTTGTCTTCTCCCAAGCTTCCCTCCACCCTCACCTTCTCCCTCATCCTTGAACAGCTCTTCTGTTCCAAACTTGAGGATGTCATCTAGCTCCTGCTTGGACATGGAACCCGTCTTGGATCCGAGGCCGGGCCGGACCACCAGGTGAGTCAGCATCATCTTCTTCTTGGCAACCTGGAGAGAGCGGAGCAGGTAAGGAGAGAGGGAAATTTTATAAGAGCAACCAGCCAAGACTTTAACTCTGTGGGACTCTGCTTTTATTTACCTGAGTAATCCTCTCCTCCACTGAGGCCTTGGTGACGAATCGGTAGATCATCACCTTCTTGTTTTGACCGATACGATGAGCTCTGCTGAAGGCCTGAAAGCAAAAATACATGTGTGAATAAGCGGTTTGGGTGAATGTGAGAGTGATGACTAATGTCTCTCCGACTGTACCTGGATGTCATTGTGCGGATTCCAGTCCGAGTCGTAGATGATGACGGTGTCGGCAGTAGCCAGATTGATTCCCAAACCTCCGGCTCTCGTCGACAGCAGGAAGGCGAACTGCTGAGCACCAGGAGCTGAAGGATGAAGTAGGAAAGACAATAAAGTTGCTTCAAGAGTAAGATTTAGTAAATCAACTGAAACAATCCTAAAACCGGTGATGTTTACATTCTGCCCACTACAAAAGGACCCAATTCGGCCCCCTGGATAGCATTCCAAGAAAACTGCAAAGCTTTCATTTGTTATTCCAGTTTTTCCAATAGGAAAGCAGTTTTTTCCAGGTGTGATGAGGCCAGTGTTGATACACAGGAGTGGAAAAGATATGAAAGGTGAAGGAAGAGAACAGAGCAGGTGAGATAAGGATCAACTCACCATTGAATCTGTCAATGGCCTCCTGTCTCATCCCTCCCGTGATTCCTCCGTCAATCCTCTCGTACTTGTAGCCTTCGTTCTCCAGGAAGTCTTCTAGCAAGTCCAACATTTTAGTCATCTACAAAAAATTTACAAAGGTTAGTTTAATACAGATAAAAAGTCTTTCAAGCTGTTTTAGCTTTAGTATCAGAGTGTTTGAGACGTCCGGTGTCTTACCTGAGAGAAAACTAGCACTCTGTGTCCTCCCTCCTTCAGCTTCCTCATCATCTTCTGCAGTAACATCAATTTCCCTGAAGACTTTATGAGAGCATTTCCATCATACATCCCGTTGGGCATCTTTGGAGCTTCCTGTTGGGACCAATCAAATGTTAAGGTTTCATAAATTGCATAGGGGTTTGTCCAAAGGTAGAACAGTAGGAGCCGTCCACAGCCTCCTTCCTAAATAAATAATGGTCTCTCCCTGGTGTTTGTGTCGTACCATAGCAGCCCCGGGGAAGAGGTAGGGGTGGTTGCAGCATTTCTTGAGGTCCATGACGACGTTGAGCAGTGAAACCTGGTTTCCTCCTCCTTTGGTGTTCAAAGCCTCAAAGTTTTTCGTCAGGATGAATTTGTAATATTTCCTGCAAACAGAACACAAACATTCAGCCTCATATCCATCCTCCCCTGACCTCTCTTCTCCAGCTGCTGCACCACCCCCCCGGCTCACTTCTGCAGCTGGCTGAGCTCCACTCTGACGATGAGCTCGGTCTTGGAGGGCATGTGCTTGAAGACGTCAGCCTTCAGCCTCCTGAGCATGTGCGGACCCAGCATGTCGTGTAGCTTCTTGATCTGGTCCTCCTTGGCAATGTCGGCAAACTCCTCCAGGAAGATCTCCAAGTTACTGCAGAAAAGGAAATGACAGAGAAACCAGATCACACCTGAGGTATTCCATTACTTATCTGACAGTAAACCGATACATTTTTACAACAGAGCTCAGGCTCACCTGAACCTCTCGGGTGTGAGGAAGTTGAGCAGGTGGAAAAGCTCCTCAAGGTTGTTCTGCAGAGGAGTTCCAGTCAGCAGCAGTTTGTGCTGCAGGGAGTAGTTGTTCAACACGCGGAAAAACTACAGCAGGGGGAAACAAAAATGTTTATAACAGGGTCAGGCTGAGTGAGAATTCACAGGCAGCTGCACATGTTTTCAATTCAGACGCATTCACAACAGATTTATTACAGCTGTTTGAAGTAACCATGCCGACAAGCAGACCAATGATTCAGACAAACTTCTGATTCAACCACAAAACTGTTTTTTTTGTTTTGTTATTATATTCTGGGATTTTTATTGCCCGCGTTTTTGCTGAAAAATGATTCGCTTGCGCGAAAGCACCCATCCTCTGTGTGTTGTACCTTTGACTGGTTGTTTTTTAGCCTGTGGGCCTCGTCCACCACCAGACAGGCCCAATCTATGGAGCCCAGGACGGCCATGTCGATGGTGATCAACTCATAGGACGTCAGCAGAACGTGGAACTTGATGGATACATCTTTCTGTTGGAGGAAATCACAAAAACTCAAACTCAAGTTTGAACATTTTTTCTCAGGCTATTTTTTTTTTGCCATTGTCTTTTTTCCACCACTCACGTCGCCATCTCCTCACCTTCAACCTGGAGGCCTTCTTGCCTCCTCGGACGGCGTTGTCCTCGAAGGAGAACTCGTTCTCCCGGATGACGGCTCTGCTGTCCTTGTCTCCGACGTACGTCACTACGTACATGTCAGGCGCCCACATCTCAAACTCTCTCTCCCAGTTGATGATGGTGGAGAGGGGCGCACTGACCAGGAACGGCCCTTTGGAGTGACCCTGGATGAGGAGACAGGACATCAATGTAAAACATCATACAGAGATGCAGGTCACCTTTGCCCCAGACCCACTGGTCCTAACTCCATGCCAGAAAACCTGGTAAATAATCACTCTTGTAAATAAACGTGTTCAACAAACTCTTGGGATTCCCAAATTTGACTAATCTGGAATGTAAAATACTCTGTGCATTACAAAAATATCAACATCTCGATCGGGCAGTCGATCACTGATTTCCACTAATTAGTCCATCTATTAGCCAGAAATCAATAAAAAACTAAAAATCTTGTCAATAAAATCCTAGTAAGCTCAGGTGGAGGAAGTTTGCAGGAAGTGCATTCTGGCCTCCCACCTTCAGGTGGCAGCAGCCGCACATATGATGAGCGGTGGTTTACTGTTTCTGATCCAGCTTAATGTCGTCAGATTTCACCTGGTTTATACAAAATGGCTGGATGGCTGCTAGCCAACAGGATGACAGCCACCTACAGACATAATAACATAGCCACACAGAGCACCGCTGAGTTGTAGCGCTGAACCAAAAAATTCATTTTATTAATTCATCTCAAACTAAATTCAACAACAACAACAAAAAAAAAAAAAGTAAATAAAAATCACACGAGTAAGACATTTTAAGCCTGGTTCTAGTAGAAGCTCAAATTTACAACAAAAAGGCGGAGAAGAGCTAGCCCCAAAGCTTTTTAACCTCAAAAGAGGATATAGAGTTACAGCTTCAGCATGTGCCGCCCCACAGACATAACATAATCCAGCATCTCACAGCCACTCACCTCTTTATACAGCGAGTACAGGAAGACGGCGGTCTGCACCGTCTTTCCCAGACCCATCTCATCGGCCAGGATGGTGTCGGTGCCCTGAGCCCACGAGAACCGCAGCCAGTTGAGTCCCTCCAGCTGGTAGGGGTGCAGCGTCCCCCCCGTGCTGTCCAGGTATTCCGGCTGACGCTCAAATTTGATAGTGGGCTGGCAACGGAAGAATTACAATTTATAAAGAAGGGCAGACACAATCAAAGCGCCCTATAATCAGGAATATCAGAAGGGATTTTTTTTTTTTTTTTTTTTTATTTAAAGAAAATATAAATTTCCAACTATGGGCAGTGTGGCATCAAGACCACCCAGAAACTCTAAGTGGGCACAGCAGGGGCAGCACATCCTGCTTTCACCCATGCAGCACCACACCAGGAAGAGTAGGAGCTGAGGGACAGCGAACAGACCCGCACCCCAGAACTGAAACCAGCTGGCACACCAAGGGTGCCAGGACACAGCCACGGTAGCACTGGACAACCCTGCTCCACAGAGGTGGTGCCCGACCCCCACCCTCCCACAACAGAGCAGAAGGAACCCACTTCACCAAAGACAGCCAGGCCTCGGGAATATCAGGAAGAATTTGAGGGCATATAACCTCATTTAAACATTTTCTTCCCGCTGATTCATGTGGGGATTTATTCATCTGCATTTTGGAATGCAGCACATCCAGTTCTGGAGGTACTGGCTTTCTCATGAATCATATGGAACTAAATGGCATTTGACTCGTGGTATGTTGACCTCAAAGTTGCTAAAAACTGTGCACACGGAAGAGCACAACCAAACACGAAGATGTCAGTTGATGGATGTCAACTGTAGAAGAAAACACTTCCTAGTTGAGTGCCATTTAGTTTTACCGTATTAAAAAAACAGTCCCTTTTAGAGGCAAACCGAGCGGTTTTGGAGGATGTTCATGCATCAAGGTTATTTTTATGCTTTTAGATAATTGTTGTTGAATTTGAATTCAGAAATGTTCAATGGTAACCAGAACTTAGAAAGACCAACTGTTATTTAAAAGTATGGCTGGGAGTGGGACGCAGCTAGGCTGAACACGGCTGTGTTGGTTTTTACCACCATTAAACAATATCAGTTTAATGGTGGAGATTTTCTGGAGAAAGCTTGACTTAAAAACCTAATATCTTTACTTCCTGTTTTAACGACTGATGTGGAGATTTTTCTCTTTCAGGAAAACAGTGCAGGAAGTACGATACACCCTGGTAACAGGGTAGTTGTGACCAATGCAGTGACCATAAAGTCACCTAAAACCCATCGACTCTTGGTAATGTCTGAGTTTTAGGACTCATTTCCTCACAAATGATAAAGACTCAACTTTAATAAATTAGAACTTACATCGATCACCGGGTTCTCAGGAGGCCTTTCAGGCCGCTTCACTCTTCCTTTCACCTTGATCTTCTTCCCAGGTCTTCCCTCCTCTCCCATCATCAGCTCTCTGGAACAAACACATACTATGAGTAAAAAGCGGCAAGTTTCAGGTTGTTAACACAGCTGTGCAGAACTTAACCCACCTGTGGTTCCAGTACTGCTGTTTGTACGTGTCATACTCTGGTATGTCCATGTCCTCGGCCTCCCAGGTCGCCTGGTCGTACGGCAGCTCTCTCCACTTGATCAGGTAGTGGACGTTATTTTTTCTGTCCACACTGGGGAAAAAAACGAGCAGAAGAAGATTTAATCAAAATCATTTGTTGTCTTTGGTACATAATTCACTCCAGAACAGTGAGAATGACATAAAATAAAATTAAATAGATTAAGTTTAGAGATCGTGTAAACACTAATGAAGTAATCTAAAAATCTAAATCTACAAAAGTTTATAATGAATTCAAAAGAACTTATTCTGATAGAAAAAAAGTGACTTTTATTAATAGTACAGTATCAGAGCTGAAGTCTAATCCGTGCACCGTTGTGTCCGTAAGAAGCTCAGATTGACCTGTGGTTAAGGATTCGGTGAATCATCAGCCACTCCATCTTAATCCCAAAGCGGAGGTATTTCTCCTCCAGATGTGTATACATGGGGTCCTTGCTCTTCCTCTTGACACACTTGTCCTCCTCTCCTTCACCAAAGTCGATGGGCGGCGGCTCCTCCATGTCGTTCTTCCTCTGGTAGTTCCTGAACATCACTTGGCAGTGCAGCTCCAGCTACACAACATGCACAAGAAAAACTTCAGGATGAGGTTCAATGATCAGAGAGATTTAAAGCTTTCCTGAAGCTGTACACACCTGGAGCTCCGTGACCCACGAGCAGTGCCAGTAGGACATGTTGCACCATTTGGCGAAGAACTCCCTCTCAGGCCGCCCTGCCAGCGGGGCGGGGTCGGGGGCATCGGCTGGGAGGTCTGGGGGACGGGGCACCGGTGTGGGAGGAGGGGGGTCTCCCCAGCGCCATGTCAAGATTTTCTGGACCTTCCCCTTCATGGGTGGACACTGGAGGGGAGGAGCGGGGGACAGTAAATGTTTAAGTCTTTTTGGATGCTTTTAATTAAAACTGATATAAAAGAAAAAAATTGGTCCACTAAAATTTAAAACTGTTTCAGCTTTAAAAATAAGTTATCGCTACAGAAAACTTCAAACTTCAAAGAACTTTTGATGGGACAGATGTTCTTTTTTTTAATGTCTATAACAACAACATGATCAGTTTACTAGTGGACAACCCCCTCAATCACTGCTAACCAGCTAACACCACTTCCTCCCATCTAGTGTTTTCCTACTGGCAGGTTAGTCAGGTCATTATTGTTGTTGTCCCTGATGTCACTCATTGGCTTTTAGTCTCCAACAAAAAAACTCCACCTCTACCATTTAGGGCCACCGCTGTAGTTCTTGTTCCCCTGTGTTCTGGAAGGCCTCCCCAACCAAAACCTGCACTGGTGGAGAACTTGTGCCACTTGCCGAAACTCAACAAGGGTACTGAGAGGGAACTAGTATATTAACAAAATGCACAAGGTATTATTTACTATCAAATCTCCTTCATGTGCGCTCTCTCTCTCCCTCTCTGTTTATTTTTAAAACCACTCTGACCTAAAGAATCCCATAACTGACCACATGATCAATAAATACCAATCAAGCATGTTAGTACAATCACCACGTTTAACCCTGACCGCCCTCTCACTCACCATGCAGCGGGGGCAGATCCACTCCCCGTTGGGGATCTCGGGGAGCGGCGGGTTGAGGCAGTGGATATGGTACGACGAGGGGCACGAGTCGCAGCAAAGCAGCTCTCCGCCATCTTTACAAACTCGGCAGAACTCCATGTGGTGGTCGTCCTCCTCCATGTCACCCGCGTCTCCATTGTCCTCCTCACCATCTGAGCCGTCTTCTCTGGCTTCCCACTGGATGCCCTCCTTTTCCTGCAATCGCAGAGGTTTATGCTTTTTGACCTTTAATCACAATGTTTCTACTGTCATTATGTCTTCTACAGTTTCCAACTATTTTAACTGGTGTCTAATAATTTAAAAAAAAGAAACCGTGTTACCAGTGACAAATTAAAGAAAAACTGTAACCGTTCCACGCTGAAAATCTGGGTATTTTTTAATCGTTTAAATGTTTGAACCCAGACTTTGTGTTCAAACAGATGCACTTTTGTTTAAACGTCAGAAAGCCAGAACCTCCTGATCTTACCACTATAAAATAAAATGTCCATTATTAAGCAGCTGAAGCCACTTTATGTACTTTGTCTAACCTTCAGAAGGGTAATTATTTTTTTAAGGTGGAGTAAGTTGTCAAGTGAGTTTCTTACACAGTGCGGGCAGCTCCAGGTGCCCTCCGGTGCTTTCTCCATGTCAGGGTCCAGGCAGACCATGTGGTATGCTCTGGGACAGGTGTCGCACAGGATGATCTCTCCACCCTGCTGGCACACCTCACAGTAGTCCTGGTGGTCCGTCTCATAGCCGTCACCATCTTCTGCATCTGATGAGGAAGGACAAAAAGTATTACACCTACTAATGTCTCACGTTAACAAAGAGTCAGGAAGTGATATGTGCTGTGATCCGTGCTCGGTGTTTATGACACTGAGCTGTGTGTTTATGTTGTTTGTCAGAGGAAAACCTACTCAGTGAGTCAGTCTTTCCCCTCAAGCTCAGATTCTCTCAATGACACCAACAGACTGAATCTGACGGGCTTCACTGTGATGAAGTAAATATCTGTTTTCGCGAGAGATCCAATCTCACCGAAACACAGCCAGAAACAAAAACACTCAGAATTTCAGCCTGCTGACCAAAGTCAACAGTACCATGAAGTTTGGGTTAGTGGGGAGGAAAGAAAAAAAAAAAGAAAAGAAAAAAAGAGCTAAAAGTGTTTGATCAAAATCTAAAGTGTCACCAAAAACAAAACATTTGCGCAAACTACAGGAGTGTGTTAAACTCACTCGTCTGAATCTGGCTGAACAAAAGCCAAATAAAGTTGCCTTTATTTGGTCGACGGACAACAATGAAATAATAGAAATAAGCTCAGACTGACCATCTGTATTCCAGTACATTTAGGGGAGGGCTGCTCAAATATGGTAGAACCCCCAATGATCATTATTTTGATCAATAACTAATCTTGATATAAAACATCATAGTTACACAGTTATAAATCAGTAGGTAGAAACGGTTCGATTCCTGGCTACTCCAGTCAGCACACCAAAGTTAACCTTGGACATTCAAATGAAATACATAGTACACATAGTAGGAGACAAAGTCTTCCAGTTTAAGATTGAAGGTTCAAATAAGGATGTTTTGACTGGAAGGTGTCTCGCTGGTCTCCACCAGGGCATCTGGCGCTGGCACGGCTGGCAGCCTTAACCCAATTTCCCTCAGGATGAATAAAGTATGATCAATCAATCAATCAATCAATCTGTGGATGGAGATGAGGCGACAAGAGGCCTAGATAACACAGGACCCTCAGCAACCACAAAGCAGGGTGGTGGATAACTGAAGCCTCAAGGCAACAGATACAGCGTCACACCACAAAACCCGGATCTTTAGACATCAAAAAAAAAAAAAAGGAGCTACAGGCTGCCTTTATAATCCTTCCACAGGTTCTTCTACAGCAACCTTACATCCTCTACAGCAGCAGGCTCTCTTTGTCATCTGTCAAATGTCCTCAAGCTGATCAAAACTGCTCGCAAGTCTGAGTTTCTACAGCCAGAACCACACAGCTCTATAATGCACAGCTCTATAGAAATCTGTGCATTAGATTTATAAGACCCCCCCCCAAAAAACAAACAAAAAAACTTCTTTTTAGTGAAAATGAAAGGTTGTAATAATTATATCCTGACTATCTTATCTTCATAATCACTCACGGCCAAAAACTGTAATCCAATAATCTCCCAGCGCAAATTTTACTTTCCATCTGCAGCTAAAACCTTAACCAGTTAAAAGCGTTTCCACGCCTACACAGCAGGGTGTCTGCGAGGACTCCGGCCTCTTTCAGTTCACGTGACTCCATCCACTACGTCATCCGAGCGATGCTTTGATCCTGTGACAACAGCTACAGAAGAAGCATCAGCAGGCGACAGGCCTGATGAAGACATCGTCCTTCTAAATATACCAAACTCCTCTGACTCAGGCGCAGTGATTAGTGTGTGTGTGCTCCTCCTCATGTCGTCAAGAACCCCACACACTTCTAATACTTCACCCCAAACGCAGTCATTACTGCACAGCTAACCTGCAATCTTCAATCGGTACGCCCCATCAGCAACTGTTTAAGCAAGCACAGAAGCACTGGCTCATCACACCTGAGTTACACGTCAGTCTTAAAAACGCACCTTTCTTCTTCTTGGGTTTGCTCTTGGATGGCTTCTTTTTGCTGCGGCTGCTGCGACTGTTTGACCCCTCAGAGACCGCCACGCTGTTGATGCTGCCGTTATCAAAATCACTGTCCACGTCGGGCTCATCCTCCTCGCTCTGTGCACACGGGACACAAGATTTTAGGATACATTTAGGATACAACAGGGTTCCCTCAGCTTAAGAGAATAAGATTCACGATTTCTTCTGAAGCTACTTGGAGTAACGTGTAACACAAACTTAATCAAAACGAATAAAAGCAAAAGCAAAATAAATTCCTCAGAGTTAGAGGCACAGACAGCTTTGTTCTTGGCTTCAGGGTATCATTAAACAAGCTGATGTAACCTGACTCGTCGGAAATGCTTGAATGAACTTTGACCTGTGCCTCTTACTGCACTACCTTATTGAACAGCTAATTTTCCAACTAATACCTATTCCCCGCTTTTTTAATGAACTGGTTAAAAACACTATTCTGTACTGGGCACAGTGGTGGGTTTAATAACAAAAAAGGCAGATGATGATGATGATGATGATGATGATGATATTTTGATACTTACTGATGAGCGTTTCCTTTTGCTGTTCAGGCCCCCTAGTTTGATTTTGAGAGGAGCCACTTTCTTTGTTTTCGTATTATTCTTCTTCTCTTGTGGTTTTGGTGCGGGTTTTGACTTCTTGCGGGCGTTGGGACCTGCCGGCAACAAAAAAAGAAGAGAAAAAAAAATTCAGTTTAGCATCACACAGATACAGGAGGCTGAAATTTTACCCTTTCATGTGACCTCTCCTGCTCAGCATACCTTTGCCTTCCTTGGTCTTGGCCTTGCGGAGCGGAGGAGCAGGAGCCTGAGGAGGCTCTGCCGGAGGTGGCTGTGCTGCGGCGGGCGGCGTGACCTCTGCCACCATGGTGTCAACAGCGGCCGGCACATTGGCGGTAGCCAGGGCGGCGTTGGCAGCGGCAGCTCCCCTCAGAGGGTTGTTGGTGCTGAACTCACGCCACTTTGCGCCCAGAACCATCATCATCTTAGACACGGCGATCTTTGGGTTCTTGGCTGCGATGAGGGGCCTGAGACAGGTGTCAGGAAATAAAATTTTAAGAACGGGTACGAGTTCCTTTAGCATCAAACAAATGGCACACATGTAGCTGACTGCATGAAGAATGGAAAAGAACAGTAACAAGTCAGTGGGTTGATTACTGATCACGATGAGCTTATTTAGCAGAGTTTATTTTAGTCAAAGTTCAATGTTTTGATGGTTTATCCTTTTTTGCTGCTGTGGGTCACGTGTGTTCACTAGGTATCAGCTGTTGTGCAGACAAGTCTGCACGGTTACATCCTGAGCATTGAGCAACAGAAGCAATGCTCGAAGTTAGAGATGGTTTCTGTTGTTTCTGTGCATTTCCGATGTAAACTAGCAGGAAACTGAATTATCATTATTTATATTTTTGCTGTGGACGAGTCTATGCAAGTGATGCTGGACTGATTAACAGAGGATAGTGGAAGTGGCAGCTTTCTGTGAGATGCTAAAATTAACTTTACCACCTTTCTGTTACACTCTTGTCCAACATCCCTTTAAAACCCTAAGTCAACAAACAGTTACACCTGCCCCGTGCACGAGCTCTCGACACCACACACTTGAACTTTTATTTATCTAGGACTTTATATCAAATCCGTCCATGTACCTGACAAACTGGCTGAAGGCTTTGTAGTTGGTCAGAGAGCGGTAGTCTTCCTCGGTGAAGACGTGGTCAATGTCCTCCATGCCCCAGTCATCCAGCAGCTGAGATGACGACTTTGGCTCCTGCAGAAACAAAAATACAAAAACAAATTGTTAAAATCAAATAAAAAACAAATGGACACAAATGAAAACATAAAATACTGTATTAATGCCTCTCACATGTTTTTTTGTAATGTCCCACCCTCGCCGCAAAATGAATCCAACTGTGGGAAACCCTAAAGTCTATTCAAAAGAAAAGTTCTCCCCTGTTCCTGTTCCCAGTTAGTGTATCACACATGAGGAAATGCTTAATGCGCACTTTAACAAGACCACTAAATAAAAACAAAAAACAGTGCAAAATGGTTCTATCCATCCTGCAATTTGGTTTTACGTCAAAACCAGTGTTCCCAGTTCTGCTCTGAGGACCACACTGCAGCAGTATTTCTTCTGCTCTTAATTTAATATGACAAATACCTTGAGTGGGAATGGACCATTACTCTGGCAGGTAAAACAAGGAAAATTTAAGAATTTTGATATGCAAACAACAATGAGTCAGGTTCACTTGGTGCCTTTGTTGAAACAAAATTCATTCTTCATTAAAAAAAACAAAAAAACAAACAAAGTGAAAGATTATTGCTAACATCCTGTGACGCAGGTAAAAGAGCCTACAGTGTCTCAAAACCACGTTAGTGCTGTAAAGTGTTATCAATATGGATCTGATCAGATAACAGAGCGCACAGATCAAGCGACCACAATTCAGTGCGTGCCACAGAGACAACACAACGGGAGGTGTGTTTATTTCGGAACATCATTATTCACAAAAAAGAAGCTTTACGCAATAAACTCCTGCTGAACGAGGACGGCAACGACCGATCACACACAGACCGAGTGACCAACATGTGGGACCGACTGTGACTTATGAATCTGAGGCATAAAACCAACCAGCAGGGTTTCAATTTGATTTTTTTTTAAAAAGGTGCTGCTGTGCCCTTAAGCATCACAAAAAGCCTCCTCCTACAAAAAAGCACTTTTGTTCCCTTTCTACGCATCAGAAAGAGTCCGATAGGTGGTTTGTGGCTTTATTTTACCCCACAATATACAAAAGTATTATTCCACAGACTTTTACATGGAATATCATCCTTTTCACAGCCACTCAAATAACAACTCCACTGACCACATTTGCATGCCCGAGGGGTTTGAGTGGCCTGTGAAGAAGCTCCAAAATGAGCATTGAGCAAGCAACCGAAATGCTGAAACAAAAGTGACACTGACCATTAAGCTTCTAAAGATAATTACATCAGACTGTTTGTTAATTAAGCTGATAATTCAGTGCGAGTACAGTCGATCCATTAGATCACCACCAACCTGATGAGAATCTTTAAAATTACTCATTTATTAGTTGTTCTGCTGGTTTTTTCCCCTCACTTTCCCGTCCTTGTTAACCAAACCTAAATTATAACTTGTGTACGTGATTTAAGAGTTTGATGGAAATTTGTCCTTATGTTTGATTCTTTGATGACTAAATGATAAATTCAAAATAATTATTAGTTACAGTGTGATGCTGTGGTTACAACTGACTCACTGATCACTTCACATTATCACAGCCCTGTTGAACTTTTTACATAATTTCCTTAAGGATTATTAAAATATTCTGATACTTTCTTGACTCACTGCAGTCTTCTTTTAAATGATGCGTGATTAAATATATTAAAAGACAAACGAATCGCTTCATTCCAGAAATATGAATAAAAGAATTCAAAACTGCAAAGGTTTCTTTAAGGTTTTCGCCCCCCATTCAAATACTTGCAGATAGGGCTGCCACAAACGATTATTTTGATAGTCGACTAGTCACCGATTATTTTTGCGATTAGTCGACTAATCGGATCATGCATCCATTGGACGTAAAACGTACAGCTTATTGCACCAGCAGCATCTGCTCTTATATAACATTAGCTTACAGTTTTAAGTGTTTAGGGTATGTGCTAACTAAAAATAAAGACAAGATGATAGTTTATTCAATTTAATGAGATTTACAGATTGTTTCGGTAAAGTTTAATAAACTCCTTGCTATCTAAAATATAACGGGACACCGGAGTATATTCTCGAACATCTCACACTTCTGATAATCAGTTGTCTGCTTGACGTTTATTCAGTCGTGTATAAACTATAACTTTAATCTCAGCCAAACCGATTTACTCAGGAACAAATAAAATAAAAAAAAAAAAAAAAAAAAGGCCAAACAATAACATTTTTAAGTTATCTAACTGACTTATATATGTTTAACCTGAGTAGCGAAAGACAGTGGTGGGTTTGAAAACGATTTGCGGGAGTCCGGTGTTCTCACGGGCTCTAGTGAGCCTTGCCCCGGCTAGCTATCGAGCTAGTGGGTAACAGACGTCTCCGAAAACGTCGGAGCACTTTTGAAAATATGCAGTGTCTTGATAAACTGAGCAGATATTTGAGGTTTACACAGCTACATTCTCGCCTGAAAATATGTTAAACGTTTATTTTGTGACCCAGAAAGATTAATAAGAGTAATATTAAAACTAACTAGCTGCCGCCATTGTTGAAAACTGAGCAGGGCCGCGCTATGAATTCTGGGACACTGCTGCTTCTTCTTCTTCGGAGTGTAACGGCAGCTGGCATCCTTGTACATGCAGTGCTGCCATCTTCTGTTTCAGTCCGTTATTACACTCTTAAATCCTACTACTTATTCCTGCGTCTTTTGTGATCTTACAAAGCTTCAAACGACGCGTCGACTATTAAATCAGTCGTCGACGATTTTGATAGTCGACGTAATCGTGACTAGTCGACTAATCGTGGCAGCCCTACTTGCAGATCAACCTGTTGTCTTGGAAAGGTTACAAAAATCAGGAGGTGCAAACCGAAACGACATCAAAGGGAACCACACGGTGGGAATCCTAAGTCCTTTTTGGCCTGCGCCACTGTTTGGAAAGATGACAACGGTAAACACTGTCACTGAAGTTTTGCCCCTGCTGTCCAACTCTTATCTTACCGAGAGCCTGTTTTATCAAAATAAACAAACTATTACTAGAGAGTTTCAGCATCAAACATGATTTTTCCCTGAAAAAGGCCTCTGGGCAAGTAGATCAGGCTTTTATTGGCCGACAAAAATGAACATTTTAATAAATTTGTATGCAATTTGTATACTTCAAGGAAAAAAAAGGAACTAAGCTTTAAAAAAAGCACAGTGGAGCAAACACTGCCTCCTGTATGCTGCAGCTGGATACTGCAAAGTTTCTAAGGAATTTGAAGCAGTTCATTTGCATGCAAACAGCTTTTATGGTGGGTGAAAAATGGATAGGAGCAAATAAAAACAATACTTTTCAGATTTAAACTATCCACACAGGTGGTTTAATTTAAAGACATTCAGTGGTATTTTAATGTGAGAACACCAGGTGGGAGAAAAAGTTACTTGGAGAGGGTTCATTTCAGTTAGTTTGTTGCACAGGATCACTGTACTTCTTTGCTGGCCCAGAGCAAAGAGGCCATTCATGAGGTGATGTTGACCCCTTTGATTGCTTAAAATACACACTGTTTAATGGTGCAAACCTCCAAGGAGTTCAGGTCTATATCACATAAGACAATGAAAAGAAGAATTTTTCACAATTTAGAAACTGGATTCACAAAATGTTTGGCTCGTTTTCCAGAAAAGGGACTGGAAATCACTCATCACCGTAGGTAAACCATTTAATCTCTAAAGCAAGCAGACTTCAGGCAATTATGGCAAAAATGCTAATCGAGTATTTAATCCAATTATTAGAGTGGTGGGGGACACAGGGAATCCCCACGGGGAGCTGGGCTTTATGTTCATGAAGGGCATCTGCAGGCTCCAGACTGATTTTAGCTTCCACCAAGTTATGGGGAGGCCACAAGGGTCGGGCAGCACGGTACTCCCACACCTTGGGAAACCAGTACTGAACATCACAAGATCTTTAATGTTTTTTCCCCTCTTATAGTCGATAGAAATTCAGTTAATTCAGACAACTGATTTTTCTCCATTTTGTCTTCCCTGCCTGCTGGATGGCTCCTTTCCATCAGCAGAGGTCAAAGTTTAGATATGCTGAACTCTGAACAAGATGTCCGAAGAGCTCCGAAGCTGCGCACTGTGGTCGCTGCAAAGCGCAAACCATTAAAAATAACTCCAGCTGCAGACAGCTGCTAATGATCCCTCCAAAAGTCCAAAGCTTTTTCTTCTGTTGTCTAAAGGTGTTTTCTTTCTTTAAAGCCAGAATCATAAGTTAAATTTAACTTTTATTAATCAGTCAGACCTAATCTAAACTGCCACCTTCTAAAACCAGTTTTTGAAGTTTAAATGCTAATAAAAAGGTGAGCAGTTTGATAAAAACACCTGGTTTCCTGCCCCGTTTCCTTCCCATCTCACCATCTCACAGCCTGAGCTGCAGACCTGATGCAGCACGGCTCTCCCAATGAATCAAATTGTGTTTATCTAACCACAAAGAAGCAGGGTCAAGTCCGTAGTGAAGCGTTAGATGGTGTTGCCATAGTAACAGCATATGTCTTCACACACCCCAATCCACCCTCTCTTATGTTGCACTGAGTGTCATTAACTACAAGGGCCCCGATTGGCTGGCGGCCTCAGAACTGGCCAGAATCGGCTCTTTGTTTGAGCACGTCTCACATCAAATCTGTTTGTCAAACAGCTGCTGACTCCATTACAGGTACAACTATCAATACCTGCTCTTCGCAGAGGAGAGAAGAGTACTTTAAACCAATAACAAACCTTCTAACTGTACAGAGAAACTATAGCAAGTTTTGTTTTTTTTATTCTGTTATTCATAACAGCGATGAATAACAGAGCTGTTGTCTGCAGCATTATTTTTTGTCACAAAGTATTTCAAAGTGACCAAAAATTTCAACAAGCACTAAATAAATGCATGGACCTCCTTTGCTCGCCTTCCTTACCATGCCATCATCATCATCGTCATCCTCATCCTCCTCTGGTTCTGGATCTTTCTTCTTGGAGGCGCTCCTCTCCGCTGCGGCACTGTTCCTCTTCTTGTCCTTGCCGCTGCTGGCTCTCTTCTTCTTCTTGCGCCCGGGAGTATAGTCGCTGCCCTCGCTCTCTGAGCGCTGGCCAGGGCCGCCATCTTCACCATCATCTACGCCGCCCAAGTCCATGGGCTCTGGGGAGCTGATGGGCAGCTCCTGGAACAAGGATAAAGGCAGTGAGCAAACGGAGACTCAAAATGATCGGCAAACAAATCGTCAACTTTGAATAGGCTTCTGTTCCAGAGTTACTCAGCATCACATGTTTATCTTTCTAATCCAGAACTGAAACTAGATCTCCAGAGACCCCCATACATACAAACACCCCAGATTCATGGGATAATCCCCTCACCTCTCTGCGCGACCGCCGCTTGCTGCCCTTGCTCTCTCTGCTCTTCTTTGCCTTCTTTTTCTTCCTCACCTTCGGAGTCTCATTCTCAGAGATCTCCTCTTCCTCGTCATCTGCAGATCAGGCCAACAGAGAAATTTCATGGTTAAGGTGCACAAAGGAGCAACTGTGTGTCAGTGTTTGTGCTGAAAGATAACAACAATGAACAGCTGGCCGTGAAGATGACATGCATATCGGAGGACACTTGCATATCCTGCTGGAAACTAAACACCAGCTGTAGGCTGCTAAATACTGGCATCGACTGTTTAATTCTCAGTTCAGCTACTTCTCAGGTAACCGGCAGGTGTTACAGATCACAGTGGAACTATGAAAGGACAGAATTTGTAAAGAAGCTTTGCTTCCGGATGTCGAGTTTTATGATCCCAGGGCCTGAAATTCAAATTTCTTAAAACTGGAGGGAATTCCCCTTTAATTGCTTCCCACGAGGCAGATTTATATTCTCTGGAACATGTTTGAGTCTGCTACGCTACTCTTAGTTTATGCTCGCTTATGCCACCCTTGTGCTGGAAAGTTTCCATTTTGGTGTGATTTGGTGTGTTTTTTGTGCAACTCTTAATTTTTGCAACCAGGTGGGAGATACGGGGATCTGCACAGTTTGATCTTTGCCTACAGTTGTGTCGATCAATGCAGAAGCAAAGAGATTTGTAACTGATAGGAGGGCTGATACAACATTGGAAATTACTTTGGAGGAAAAAAAAACAAACAAACAATCATTGTGTTGTCCGTTTCAACGTTTTCTACAACAACACTGATCAGCTACAATTTTCAGAGAAGCGACACCTATCGATCAGCAGCAGATTGTCACAACTCAATCTCTGGGACCAGCTCATACAAACGATGATCTCAAGCTTCAGGGCGCAGAAACATCTGAGGTTTGAGTAGCCAATGAGTAACCTGCAATTTGCTGTAACAGTTTAACTTATTTCTGGGGTGCTAGTGTGCTTTGTTTACTTATCACCCTATACACTGAACACTTGACCCCTGGCTCATCAGTTGCATTAACAAAAGGACACAAGTGTTGTGAAGACTTGATTATTTCTATTTGTACAATAAAATAAAAAATAACTAAATTTCTCCTTTTTGCAGTGACCAAAAACAAAAAATAAAGTCTGGGTTTTCATCTGTCTCACTCAGTGTCAAAAAGCATTAAAGTTAACCACGGTTAGATGTCTGGAATAAAGACCTGTGATGTTAGCAGTTAAACTAGTAGTCTGAGTTACTTTCCAGTTAAACAAGTTGCCCTCAGAGGGGGAGTGACTAAATGAGTTTGGCTCTAGTGGTTAAAACCATCATTTACAACTGATTCATTGGGATGATTTAACCACACCCCTGCAGGCCTCACAAACAGCAAAGACCTCGATCGAGTATCTGGCACTGAGCGCTTATTAATGTAATGGACTACAGTAAGAAGCAAATGGCAAGTCGCCATCAAAGATGCACCTGGAAAGGAAGAAGATTTAATGAGATGGGACTTTTTGGGTCAATAGAGGTAACTGAGCTTTGTGTAGGTAGGCGGACGCACAGCTGTAGCTGATAAGAAAAATTATTCTAATCTGATTCAAGTGTTTAACACACAGAGCTCCTTATGAGCACAGTGGTAGAATTTTCTATTTGAGGCAAAGCGTAAGAAAAGCATGTTTTTTGAACAAACACCAGATTTTGAGTCACAGATTATTTTACTCCATAGATATAAAGACCTAATTTTGTGTACTCTGATTTGATCCATGTGGGATCTGTGCTTGTGAAGACCTACTATGACTCCTGATGGAATTTTAAATTACAAGATTTTCACCTATTAGAAATTCAGAAGTTTGAAAAACTAAAGACTGCATATGACGTTCATTCTGAGCTGTGCAAAAAAAGGACACTAACAAAGACACAAAAGGAACTTTGATAGATTGAATTTAAGTCCTTGACACAGGTTTTTATCTATAAATTGCACCAAACTCTACTGAAGTCAACAGAAAATGACTCACCAGCTATTTTATTACATTATTATACATCCTATATACAATTCCAGTGCAATTAATAACTGGCTGTTTTTGTGCATGAGTAATTCAAAGGCATATTTCTGGACTCAAAAGAAAATTTAAACCCTGTTTTTCCTTCCTTTGTTGATTATCTGACATTTTTCTTTACAGCTGCAGAGATTTTACTTTTACTCTCATTAATCAAGAGATCTTTGCCTGAAAAAACATTTCTGACCCACATTATTTTGTTTTTGTCATTTTTGAAAGCTGCAACTAATGGTAACTTTAGTTTAATTGCACGGGTGATTTTTTTTCCACTTGTCTTTTACTTATTTGGCACATTTGCTTACAGTCAATTCGAAACAGTGGTTGATCGCTACATTTCATAAACTGTGCAATTTTTAACCGTCTTTTCAGCTGCAGCATCTAACATTGAAAGCTGAAAGCTGACATTTTTTACTAAAATGAAAACGATTTTCCAGTTTTAGCTTATGCAGCATTAGACCCCAAAAACTAGTTAAAATATGTGTTGCGGTACTTCAGCTGCTCGCTTATTTCCTAACCAGTTAGCAGGTACTGACACTAGAAACAACAAAATATGAATTGAAAGACAAAAATATTAGAAAATGTTTGACCTTTGTAAGACATCTGAGCATAAAAGCTAGCCTGAATAATTGGTTTCTGTATGGATATTTATGAAAAGAAGAATGATTTTACCGTTTGTTGTCTTTTACACCGTTTGTTTCATTGCTGTTATAAAGCTTTTAAAAACATGTGAACAAAAAGTCGTCCGTTTTTGATGATTTAATTGTTGTTTGGAACCGATTTTTAGCATTTGCGGCTAACTTGCTGAATGTTTGTTCTCAACGGTTCTATCGCGGACGGTGCGCGTGCTCGTCGGAATTAAGCACACTGTAAACATCGGCCACACCTGCACGTAAAAACTAAAAGGTGATCGGGGATAAAGAAAGGTTAAATAAAAAGCTGGGTGTTGTTTTTTCCTTTCCGTATTATTATCATTATTACTTTTCCCCCCTTTGCACACTCAAACCGAAGGCGCCGGCCATGAGGAGGGGGACGCCGCTGAACGTCATCCGCCAGCTTTCAAGCTAACTGGCTGCCTCCATCTTGTCATCGACACGTAAAAAATACCGGTAGCTGGCTAACGCTAGGCCCCGGGAACATGCCGGTTTGTCGGCGTGACTTCATTCCGATGCAACCATCAGCCATGCCGCCTCAGGTTGTGGTAAAAACTGGACTTCTTTCTAAAACGATACTCAGCCGCGAAAGACGCCGGTTTGCTATTGTTAGCAACCCGGTAGTTAGCCGCATTGTGCAGTTAGCATTATGCTAACAAACATGATTGATGTGAATGTCAAAAACATCTGCTCATGCTAGCGCATAACCCAGCGTGAACATTAGCATTCTCTGCTAACAAATGAGCCTCGCCTTACCGTGCATTAACCGGTCCTCGGGGGCTCCGTATTCATCCCTCTCATCGTCGCTTCCAGACATAGCGGACAACAGAAAACTTTCTTTCTTTAGTTAGCTAGCAGTTTAGCTAACTAAATAAAGTTTCCAGGGTAATCCAGAGTTCTGACCCAGGCTTGAGTCCGTCCAAGTCGAGGAGGTGTTGTAGTGTAGGGGGGTGGGGGGGCAGAGAAGAACAAAAAAGAGAGAGGAAGGAAGTGAATATACATAAGACAGCAATCGGGACAATAAACAATCCCCACACGAGGTTTCTTTTTGGACAATAACTCTAACTTTGGACAGCTCGTAAAGATTAGCCCACACTCCATCTCCGCTGACATGCCATCTTGCCACTATCGTTAGTTTCCGTCTCATTAGCATGCATGCTAGCCGAGCTTGACCGGCGGCCAGGTTCAGATCAAACACAGGACCCCCTCACACGCTCATATCTACCCCATAAAATACCTCACGGTGGGTTCTTTTATAACCACCCGGCATCCCAACCAGCCTGACTCAAGTAAAACCCACAAACAATAAAAACTGATACTCACAACTTGAGTCCCACACCGGCTCCAAAAACAGTAACTCCGGGCTCAGTTTGTTCGCCGGTCAGCACTTAAAGGCTCTTTTTTCTTGTATGTACACCGTTACCTTAACAATTTAAATATATTTCCGTGTTTTTTGTGTGTAGCAGCAGCGTGTGCGCACGACGCCGTCTCCTCTTTCTCTTCCTTGCACACTACACACACCCCGCTCGCGCGCGCGCGCACACATACACAAAGAGATCAGGGGGCAGGCATCCCATAATATGCCCCCCCTCCACCACCACTACCACACATACACACACACACTTCATTGACCCCTCCCCCACTCTGCATAGTTACCTTGCAACGTACAGACCATAATAGTCAATCCACCCCCCCTTCCCCATTCCTCTATGCATACACGAACACACACACCCCTCCTTCCACACACACCTACACCCCTCCCTTAGCAACCGGGGTTACCATGGAGACGTCCCCCTCCCACCCCCGTGTGGCATCCCATAATAGTAATGAGCACAGTCACTGACATCCCACAATAAGCATAACTCCAAAAAGAGAAAAAAAAGGAAAAGGCGTCACATGGCAACTGTGTGTGCCACATGACTTGCTGCTTAACTTGAGCGTGCACGTTTGCATGTATGCGCACGCGCTGTACTGTATATGAGCCAGTGCACAGGTTGTAGGTGCAGATGGGGGGGGGGGGGGCTGGTATAAAGCAGCAAAAAAATAAATAAATAAAAGTAGGGGTGACACCAGGTGAGTCCAGGTGTTACCCCCCTCCTCGCCTTAATAACAGCTGTAATATTACACTTGTTTAACTTCTTTATATACATAAAGAAGGCCACATTACTATTTAACACATGCAGACCAAAGAATAAAAACAAACTTGTGAGCAGGTCAATGTGGGGTTAAAAAGTCAGCCATTAGAAGAAGGTCAGAGGGGTCAAACTGTAGTCAAAACCTTGAAGTTTGCAGCTTAAAACCGAGAAGAAGGCACTCAGGAGTGCAGTGGTGAAGCCAGCAGCTGCTCTCACACACACAGGCTGGAAATGCATTGCAGTCAATGGTGGGAAAAATGTCTGGGTCCTAGACAGATTTTTCCCACCATTGACTGCCTGTGTTTCATTTACAGCTGCTTGTGCATCCACACAAGCTTGTGCATGATGGTTTTCCACATGGGAAATAAAATGTGCAGATGTGAGCTAATGAGGAGTTGTTTTTTGTTTTTGTTTTTTTGTTGGTTTGTTTGTTTTGGGGTTTTTTTTTGGGGGGGGTCCCTGTGAAGCATGAAGATAAGAGATGTGCTGTTATTTATTGTAGAACCATGGGTATGGGTCCCAGAGGCTAATAACTAGGGTTGTAACAATATTAGATTTTCACTGCATGATTATCGTGGAACCTCTGCCAAGGCCAATGGGCTGTTACACAATTTTAAATAAAGTTATCCCGATCCTTACTAAAATTTCACAGATTCTTCCTTTTTCATTGCTCTGTCTCTTTACCAAGTTTCAAGAAATACAACTGTGTAGTTTGACCTCAAGGCTTTCTGGAAGGCAGGCTTTCTAAGATGAAGTTAGTGTTTTAAAAAGTGTTTTCATCCAAATTGGATTTTCCCTAAATATCATCAAGTTGTGTTTTTGCCTGAAAGGGCGTCCACAGAGGGAGAGACTAGAGACTGATAAATTCATCTTAAACTTATCTCAACATTGAGCTGAGTGATTTAGACAGCTACCAATGAGAGTGGGAAATACCTTAGAGAGCTACCTACCAGCAAGAGACCGGTGTCCTCGAGCGAACAACCGTCAGCTACAACCTCAGTCGGCCGTGAACCCCTTTATGTGTGATTTCTTCTGCACTGAATCTCAGTAGAGTCTGAGAGAGCTAGAAATGCATACGAGGACACAATGGTACTGAGCGTGCCGATCACATTCCCTGTGAGCTTTGCCGATGCAATGTGTAGTTGTTACATAATAGGCTTGAGATAGATTCAGTGCTGAAGTATAAAGGTGCACATCAAGTTACATCACGAGTTATAGCTTACAGTTTTAGAGAGGTCTGCAATTATAGTCTATCTAAAGCACAACAAGCATAAATGTTGATGTTAGACCCCAAACCCTCATTGAACACAGATACCTGCAATCTATTGATTCTTAAAAGGTAAATAGTAAGTATAAAAAACTGACATAGCTTCCAAATCTGAAAAGTCAAGGTTACCTAAAACCTGTATTTTTTCAGTGGCCTGCAGAGGGCAGTACTTGTGGATGCAGATATACTTACAGTCCTACATAAGTCTTTTGGAGAAACAAGCCTCTGGCTCAAACCCTGTAAGCACTTTCCTGGTGAGTTTATGAGCTCAGTCAGTCATTTTGGATCATATTGAATAAGGTAAGGTCAATTTTGGTCATTCCAAGTGTCAGAAAAGAGGATTATCCTGGATATCTTCCCGGCTGCTGATCTAATCAAGCCAATAAGCGTGCAGTTCCACAGTCAGATCTACCACCAACAAGATGGTAACGGTAAAATCCATCTCTTTGAGTCTTCAAAACAAGAATTTGAAACCAGTGGGTGACATCATGGTTGCTACATCATGTATGGGTGCAAATAAAACATTTCAGCACTGTGTTTCAGTACAAGTAGGGTTGGATGGGAATGTAAAAGCACCTAAATAGTACATCATAACATTTTACTATCTAATTGAACAGACTACTTGCTTTCACAGTTTGTACAAAGTATGAACTTTATAAAGGCCAACTTCTTGGCCAAACCACGCTGGATTTTCTGTGTGTTAAAATTTCTGAAAAAATAAATAAATAAATAAATAAAAGAGCAAGATCCGGCTACTTTGAACTGAATAAGCAGTTAAGAAAAGGGATGGATGGACAAAGTTGCTTAGCCCAAATTCTAAAAAATATTCTCAGACCCAGAGATTCCCCCAAACTTTTGATTACTAAGTTACTAAGTAGGTTTTAAAATATAAAAGACAAAAATCTTGTTTGGCGCAAAGCTGCTAAACATTAGCTGTTAATTGCCAAAGGCGAGTGTGAATTATTCACCCTTTAGGAACAGCATCATGTCGTTGAACGGTCGCCGCTTCAGCGGGATAAAGAAGGATTCATCGTAATGTTGCAAGGCATGAAAAAAAAATGTCTGCATAATTTTTCCCGTGAAATTGGAAAATTGGTGCTATTATGTGGCAGTTTCAATCAATGGAGGATTTATGAATGGCTCCACACATGATTCATGTCAGCATTTTGTTGCAGTGCCCTAACCCTTTGGCTTTTCACCCACTTCAAGCTGTCCCTGTTTCTTTAGATTTAGCTTGAGGGCTCTCTCTCTCTCCCCTCTGGTATTTTTTTGTTTTTTTGTCTCACAGTTGCATCTGACTCAGCACACCTTCATTTTGACTCTTCTTTCCTTTCCTTTGTCCCTAACGCCTCTGGCCTAAACAAAGAGCAACTTTATTTCCGTCCATTTCTGCCTCGTTTTCTCTCCCCCATGCTTTGCATCTTCCCCCCTCCCCCACACTGTTCCCTTCCTTGACTGTGGACACAGTGTTCATGTGTGCATTTGGAGGGTGTAGGATTTTTGGAGGGGGGGGGGGGACATCCCATAATCACCAATCAGAAGGTTCCTGGGGGCAGTTGTCATAGAAACCTCGTGCACGGCTCTTGATGCTCCTCCCACCCCTTAACGCTGCCACCACACTGGCAGAATTGCATATCTCATAATGATAATAATATCATTTCTGAGGCAAAAGGAAAAAAAGAAAAGGAGAAGGGAGGGAGGGTACAGACCATAATAGTGTTCCTGTTCAGCTGGTCGCCATGGAGATAAGCAAAGAGGGTGGTGGTGGTGGAGGGGAGGAGGGTAACAGGCGGGGTCAGATTACCATGTAAGTCAAAATACATACCATAATACTTCTTGACACCCCCCCCCCCGCCATTCCCTCTGTTAGACACCATCTCTGCTCCACCTATCCTGCCCCTCTGAAGTACCAGAAAGAAAAAGTGGAAATGGATTTGATCAGCCCCAACATGTCAGCCATATGAGATAACGCACACCACCACAGAGAGGCTGACACATGGAGAAAGCAACAACGATGATGAGATTTGTAGGACGGGGGAGTCTGTGATGGTCTGGGGTTCAGATCTTTTTATCAGCCATATTTCAGCCAATCGTGTGACGTAAAACAGGAAGTTCACTGATAGAAAACACATTGATCACTTTAATATATTGATACTGACAGATCTGTTAGACCTGTCTTATCACATATAAGGTGTGCAACTATGTGTAGTATTTAGAAGTAATCACTGTGAGCCACAAGCTCAGGGTTCAAACTGCCCTAAATGCTCTGTTTCAGGCTCTTTTTCTGCTCTCAGATATGTATGATGTCATGGGGGTGCATATCCCTAATATGGTTGATTGTGAGGGGCAGCCAATCAAAAAAAGGTTGGCTTAAAAGGGACTTTGGTATAAAATGGGATTATTTTGAACTATGAATCATGCAAAGCTGCTCCTGTATAATCCAAGAATTAAAAGATGGAGCTAAAATATGGAGTGTAATAGATCCCCTGTGAATACATTTGCCATTATCAGGAACAAAGCTGTTGTAAGAGAGACGCTGAAGAATCCTGAATTGAAATCTATGAGAGAGATGTGAAACAGCCAAGATTTTTGTAGAAGTATAACTTCTTTAGGACAAAGTCAGCAAACCTTCTGATAATTCTGTACATGCAGTGTTTATGTCCCAGTCATCTGTGTCATGTTTCAACAGCATGTATGACTCCCTCCACCTGCTCCTTTCCAACATCCACACCCTGACTGCTACCAGTGCAGGAGGTGAGAAGCTACACAGGAAACCCTCACTCTCTCAATCCTCAATGACTACTCTTTTTAAAATCTTCTTCTAGATCAGGGATGTCAAACTCATTTTACATCGTGAGGCTACTTTAATCTTAAGTGGGCCAGACCAGTGAAACTCTTCTTTCTGTGACTGTACAGAAGTTTAATTGCACATTTAATCCTGGAGAAATCTTAATGTAAGAAAAAGAAGCACAATTACTATGTTGTTTTTCTACATGACAGAGAAATGCTGCTGTAGTAAATTAAAGAAATCTGGCAGCATGACTTTTTGGCTTAAATTGTAAGAAATAAATTACTTAAATTGCTAAAAGTTCTGGTAGGTTATTGTTGCAACCTTCCTGTAATTATAAAACTGAAAGCTTTTCTTAATTAATCGAGCCATTCTAAAACATTGAAATTTGCATAATAGATCGAAAAAAAACTATAACTTTTGTGTCATATAATTGGTTATCTATTACTTTATTACTTTGGTGTAGTATCAATGGCCATGGAAGAGGTCTTTATCAGTAGGAAAGGGTGTAAAACTTATGAAAATACAGTTGACAGTCCATTCCTGGGTCCTTCACATTTTCCATAGCAGTCTTTGTCAGGCCCCTGGGCTTTATGTTCGATGCCCCTGATGTAGACTCATGTCTTAGATTCAGAATTTCTCTTTGCTGACTTACCAAACCATGTCATATTGAGCTGTGACCGTTCTTATAGACTGGATATGTTTGTGCCATTGTAAACAGGAAACAGAGGACTGGCTGCTTGTAGAAAATACAGAAGGACAGCAGTGGCAAAAATATAAAACCAGAGACTTTTTTTTGTCTGTGCTGATGATGAGGTCGAGTATATGGCAGACTGGGACACAAAAAAGGAATGTAAGCTGGAGTCTATGCCAACTGATGTTGCAAGAAATAGGATACACCCCGGACAGACCATCACAGAGGTTATCATGATGATGAAAGTTATAACATTTCATCCTGAGGAGAACATGCACCAAATATTGTGACAGTGCATCCATCAATTGTTGAGACATCTCAGTTAGAAATGCAAATGTCAAACTGCTGTTGGCGCAAGAGAAAACACGAGAGGATGACCAAAGTCAGGACAGTCTGGGCGACCGACCAGCTGGCATTGCCTTTCGTATGGCTAGGCTACTAGCATGGCTAAGGGCCAGGTTGTGCTAGAAAAAGGGAAGGTTCAAATGCCATTTTGTCTGACCATGTTGGAAAAGAGGTGTTTGTAGATGGTTCAAAATGCCACACTTCAAAGTGGAGTGATATGCCAGCTGTGTGGAAAACTCTTATTTTATTTTTTTGCAGATATAGTGGTGCAAACATTAGCAAAAGAGCTTGAGAGCCTTTACCAAACTGGCAGATGGCACTGTAAAGTGAGCTAAGAAATGCCAGGTTCTCAAATGATTTCACAGATTTATAAAGCTGTAAACTAAGAAAAAGTCTGCAGAACGCATCTTCAGGAATTTGTCACACAATTACACAAAGATGGAAATCTTCCAATTCATCTCTCTGTTCCCACTTGTCCCTTCTTGTCACAGTCGGACTGCTTCCAGTGGCGAGGGAGGGAACAACAGTGAGCAGGGCCGAGAGCCAAAATCCAGTTGTGACAAATAATTTTTGTGCAATTTTGAGTCGATGCTGACCAAGAAAAACACCAACAACTCCTGTATCATGTTACAGACAACTGCCGTCACTTAATTGGTCTGACAGCCTGCTGCTGTATATATAAATAGTATATTTCCCGAGCAGAAGGACAGTGCAAATCTGCAAGAGTTTAGGCAGTAAACATGGCAAATCGCTGCACACAAACACGGTGACTGCTCCGCTGCTGCCTCGGTAATTTTCTTTACGGGGGACAGGGAGTGTATTGTGCTGCTCAGATACTTTGCCAATGAAGTTTTTTGATGAATTCCCAGCTGCTGCTACTTCGCCTCACTGCCTTTGTGCTGCCTCCTCTCTCGGGTCTCACTCCCTTCTTGAGTCACCTGAAGATAGATGCCCCCTCCACCCTCACTCACCCACCCACCACCGCCACCACCAGCAAATATGCAAAGTCTGTGCACGTTGGGCTGTAATGTCGACACGCGCCTGGAGGGGTTTGGCGGGATTGCACTGCTCACAAAAACAGGCCTAGGCCACAACATAATACCCCCTCCCCCCTTCTGACAACACAGACATCCCATAATAAGCATTTTGCCTGCCCCCCTCACCCTCCTCGCCACCACCACTTCCTCCTCCTCCTCCTTTCTTCAGCGCTTGGCCTGCCAGTCCATAATAATCACATGGCTAATTCTCCTCCTCCTCTCTCTCTCACTCTCTCGCTCTCAGCCCCTTCCTCCTCCCCCTCCACTAACACCATCATCACTTCCTGTCTTATAGGTTCCTCAAGTGCACAGTATATTATGTCTCTCTAAACGGCAGCCACCACTGCTCAAAATACCCAGCCTTCCCATCTGTGACGTCTTTGTCGCACTTCGTCAGGCCGGGGTTCCTCTCGCTCTCTTCCTTTCTCCCCCACAGCCTCACGGAGCTGCAGATCATCACAAACAGATATGATGAACTGTGTATTTATTTGGTTGTAACCACAGAAGGAAAGTTCACCAAAATCAACAAAGGGCTGGAAAAAAAGTCACTCCCACACATCTTTTTTAAATGTCAAGTTCAGTTATACACAATTGTCTTATTGACAGATGTATTATTGTCTATTGTTTTGCCATGTTAGGTAGTGTAGGGCGTAACGCATTACTATAATCACATTACATTTGCCAGTACTTTTCACCCATCCATCCATCCGTCCGTCCAAGTTGGAGCCTATTCTAACTGTCATAGTTCGAGAGGTGGAGTACACCCTGAACAGTATTAACATAAAAGTAAAGAGCAAATAAAAAAGAAACAAGGTGAACAACACAAAGGTCAAGTGGGACATCTTTCATTCTCCTAGCTGACAAAACCGACCACCACAATCCACCTCTCTAATCTCTTGATGTGGATCGTAAAACTGGACTGCAGCAGCTTTTACATGCACGATACCAAAGTACACCTTGTTTGTTTGGGGTGAGGCAGGAGGCAGTTTATCTGCAGTTATGTTCTTCAATTATCTGCATGACCCACTTGAGCTTGTGGAACAATTGGTTGACATCAGTTGAAGAGAGAGACAGGACAAAAATAACAGCGTGATTTACAACTTCTGAGGAGTGATGATTGCATTTAATTTACTGCATGAAACCACAACATTTTTCTGTCAAGTCCTTTATGAGCTGTTTTTCACCCACTGTGCTGTCAGCTTTGTAGTAGAATTAAATATGTTACTGAAAGAAAGATGTTTGTCATCCTTGTTAGAAGAAAAAGAAGTAAAGAAGAATAAGAAGAAAAAACATTTAAATGAGAACATCTTCAGAAGGTATTGCACTAGAAGAAAGTGGAACAATTTGAAGGTGTTTCACTGGTCCGGCGCTGACCTAAAATGGGTTTGACACCTTTCTCTCTCTCTCCCTCTCTCTCTCTCTCTGTGTGTGTGTGTGTGTTCTCATGTTTGCTGAGGAATTTAAATGTCAAACTAAAACTTGGAACAACTGAGAAATTGAAGTCCTCGATGATGGCACCATAAACACTCTGGGACTCAGTTGTATGTTTGCACTTGGATCAAAATGTCATGTTGCAAGGATGTTTGGAGGTATACACACTGATCACTGAGCCAATCAATGGCAGAGCTGCTGGTGGGAAATTACTTAAACATTGAGCTCTGACGGTGTACAACAGCTGAAGGACAAGTCAGTGTCAACGGCACCTTTGCTCTAAATCCGTGAGGTGTCCTGTGTCGAGCGTGATGTCAACCAGGAATGTTATTATTAAGCCAAACTGGATGTTGGTCACAGATGCCATCTGTGAGGCTTCTCTCCTGAACCAGGTATCATATGCTGCTCTATTCACATTTCACTGTTTCCCTCTCTTGCAAGCATCCATGGGATTTTTTGGCGTTAACTGTGCTATCTGGAGATGTCCCAATGTTTGGGAAGTCCTGAAAAACTGTTAGTCTTAGTGGAGCCGTTAGACGTCCGATGGAAATTTGATCAACTGTTTTGTCAACGCAGAGTGAGACCTTCTGCATGGATGCTGTCCCTTCTAGCATTGACGGTTTATTCTTTGACATTTGTGTTTTGGTTATTTCTTCTTCTGCCCCATTTTCAGATCTCTTATAAATATTTACAGATTGTATTCTTTATTTAGGACCTGCCAGAGAGTTGCTTTGGGAGAAAACTTGGTTTCTAATATTCTATTCAGATTTTCCAGTCTGCAAAAATAAAACTGAGCAACTCATCACTCATAAGTATGAAGCTTATAATTACACTTTTGATTCCAGTACTGCTATTCTACAACTCGATTAATCCCTGAATGTAATGTTACAGGATAATATTACCTCTTTCTACTCACAGAGAAGATTGAGTGGAAAATCAGTTTGTATAAGTGAATATCCTACAGTTCAACATTATTTAACCAGTCAGGTTTGGCTAGTAGGTCAAATGAAACTAACATATCATATTATTCCATATCATACCTAAACATATTTTTATTCTTCTTTGCAAGCTACATATTCATTGTATAAGACAAAGGAATCAGTGACTTTGACCACAGTTTTTTCTTATGTAAAAACAAAAAAAAGCTATCAGGACAATAGCAGACGCATTAACATTCACATTAACACGCTCATGAAATGGTTGTCACAGTTTTAGTTGTGTTTTAACTGTTTTAGTATGGATCAATCAGGCAAGTCATGAAGTCCAATGGGATGTGTTCCAATGCTATATGTGCCACCTGGAGATCGTGGGAGTTTTATAGGAGAAAATAACATATACAATATAAAATATACTACTGAAGTAGTACACTTTTCTGGCACAGAATGTCCAGAAAAATAAGTTAGTATGTGAGAGACCAAGAGGGACAGAGTCAAAGTTAAGTCCAATTCCTCAGATCTTCCGCAATTCGCAGGACCAAAGGCAGCGCGTTAGCCCGGTGGTATTTATTTTACACTCATGACATTAAGGTCGAGTGCCAGCCTTGAATTTTGAAAGGACACTGGGTGGTAGATGAGTTGAATGCAGAACTGTTTTACATTAACAGGATATCAACTAAAGTTGAAGTAGGGCTAGGCTGTACTTTCTTGTAATACCAGTTTGTACCACAAGATGGTGTAGTGAGACAGATAAACTTTATTTACCAGTTAAGTACGTAAATAAAACACCTTTTTTCTTTATGGTAGCCTGCCAAAGATGTAAAGAGAAATATCAACAGTTTTAATAACAATAGCAACATTACATAATGCCGAAAATGTGCAGAGGTTAATTAAAAACAGTACTTTTAACCGTGAAAAAAAATCCATTACAGTCTGTATATTTAGTGCCATCTGGGACTTCATGAAAAATAAGTAAGCAAGTAGTTTCTTTTGTTAAAGAGTGAAAATTTTAAAAAGAAAGCAAAATCCATTAAAGCGAGTCACGCCATATATGCATGATGTCAGATGTGTGTGAGAGGGACTTAATAACTGATATTAATTGATCACAACTTCCACAAAAAACAACTGAATGATTGAAATCTTGGATAAACACAAATGTCATCTTCAGAAAAATCCAATGGACTCAGTGTAATGTCACAAAAAAACAATTCCTCTCATCACTGGCCCAAAATCCTTCTTTTGACATAATAGGTGAATGATGAGACGCCAGCATAAACACCTCATCCTAACATATCATCACAGCACAGTGCTTCACTCTCAGACTGCAGGTTTAGCTGTGGTTACTTGGATATTTAAAAGTAGAATGGGAGGCAGCGCTTTCAGTTTTCAGGCCTTCTTCTGTGGAATCAGCTTCCAACTTGGATTCACGATGCAGACACTGTCTCTACTTTTAAGATTAGGCTTAAACTTTCCCTTTTGATAAAGCTCATAGTTACGGCTGGATCAGATGACCCTGAACCCTCCCCTGGTTATGCTGATGCAGGCTCAGACTGCTGGGGTACTTTCCTTAATACACTTATCATTTCTTCTCTTCTTACTTCTTTTCAATCAATCAAATCAATGAAAACTTTATTTGTATAGCACTTTTCATACAACTTTGCAGCACAAGGTACTTAAAGGAAACACAACAACAGCATAGCCTCTCTCTCTTTCACTTTCTCTCATACACAAAGACAAAAATCACTGCTGAGCCACCATAAAACATTAAAAACCAAACTGAACTATCAGTGAGGAAAAACAGAGACCTGTAAACATTAAATAAATAAATACATGATAACAAAGCACAATATATAAGAAAACAGGGCAAAAAACCAATTATGATTATTTCACTCTTCCATAGTTATTTTTATATAGATGACTCCCCCTGTCTTGCTCTGTTGGAGGTTTGTTCCTGTAAAGATGGAGTTCTTCCTCCCCGCCATCACCAAGTGTCCGTTCATTCTAGTTGATAGTGGAGGTTCTTTGACTGCTGTTGTGAATTAGTGCTATATAAACAATATATCCAAACCCCCACACTCCTGGATTTAGCCAAATTCAAGAGGAAAATGAGGAGCCAAAATATCAAAAACAGGGTAATTATGACTGTATAAACTGACTTCTGGGTGTGAAAGGAGCAAAAGTAAACTTTACAATCAGCCTTGCGCACTCACACACAGGAGCTGCCATTTTATCTTACCTTCTCAAACACATATGCGTGCACTCACTGTCTCTCTCTCTCTCATGCACTTATTATAAGCTCACACGTCTGCGCAGACACGCACGCCCAACCCCCACACAATCTTCTGCTCAACACACACATACACAAACCCGACATGCTTTCCCTGCAACACTCCCCCAAACACACACATATTCCTCCACACGCGCACGCACACTCGTGCACACCAACACACACCCTGATCCCTTCCCCCCTCCCATTCCATACCAGGGCACGTCGTGACAAAACAAAGAACACCCCATAATAGTCAGAGTCACACAGTATGCATGGTAACCAGTTATGTCAGAGATGAAGGCAATCTCTGTGTCTGTGTATCTCACTGTATACTGCATATGAACACACACGCACACACACACATACAGCAGTATGTCTGCAGATAGTTCATACAGAAATAAACACACAAACATTCCACAAACCCACATATATACACCTCCCACGCACACACGCACGCACACACACACACACACACACACACACAAAATTACAGGCCGACGGGTTCGTATCCACACACACACACACACATGCAGCCGCATGTACACACCCAGACACAGACACACACACCCATATAAAAGTACACTGCACATAAATAATGACTCACATGAGCAAGAATATGGAGGCACAGACACAAAGAGAGACGCAAGATTTAACATGTGAGCACAAAAACGAGGAAGTATGGAGTAAAGATAAAGAACTAGACACAAAGAAACATGGAAGGTGAATTAAACAAACAGGAGAAACAAACATGGAAACACAAAATGAAATGCTCTGTGGATAGACCAACATGTACTCCATAAAATAAAAAACGAAACACACCAAATAAAAAGACATAAAAATAGTGCAAAAATACACCTGAGTGCAGACAAAAATTAGACACACAAACATGAAATGTAATGAAAAGATAATTACATTTCAACACCACTATAACAAAGACACACATGGTTTTTTATAACAATAAAATCTGAAGGTAAACACAGAAAATAAAAAGATAGAAACACAATATTTGGAAAGACATACAAAAATACACAAACTTTATATGCAAACATGATATGGATGAATAAAGGTGCACAAGGTATGTGGTTCAATAACACTACAGCACCGATACACTAAATAGTATCGTTGGTGTAAGTAAAATAAAATGATAGCGACACAATATGAGGAAATGCGTACAAAAATATATCTGCATGGACACAAAATTAAACACAAAAACATCACAGAGACTAAAAAAATTAAATACAAGCGCAAAATGTAAACATGCACTAAACACGGTTATATTGTTTAAATCTCAACCCACACGTAGGCACAAAGCCCACACACACACACACACACACACACACACACACACACACACACACACACACACATTGAAACGAAAAACTCAAAATCAGAAGCAGCTTCATTGCCATGTAATATAAAAATACACACATTACGACACAGAGAACATAAGTATCATCTGAAACATCTTCAGTTCTTCTTTTATTTCTATTTTGTCAGATGAAGGGACTTTTAATAGCTCGTTTGAACCGACTATAACAGCGACTATTTAATTAGCTGTGGTTCGCACCGTGCTTGAGAACGATCTGTTTTACCGCCTCGTTATCAATAAGACCCTTTGAAATGTGCTAATTTCAACCTTGTTCGTTACTCTCTAAGCAGTTCGAAGAGTGATGAATGGTTGACACAAAAGCCCAAAGCACACCTGGACTTTGCACTGGACACGCCATTTGGAAACCACTCCAGCAGTGACATTTAAACAACAAGAAATGGTCAGTGGGGAGAAACAAGCAATAACACGCGGCGTCCCTCAGTTTCACAATCTGATCCACTCTGCGCTCCGTCCAGATTGAACATGTTTAGTTTTATGTTGTATGTTTTAAGTCTTCTGATTGGCTGTCCCTCGGAAATCCAAGATTCCCCTCTTTATAACTTCATCTAAACAAGAAACTGAGTGTTCAGATCAGTTTAAAGCCTGAGTTTTTGGCCTTGTGCATACGCTGACCTCACTATTAGAAACTTTAGTCATGTTGTAATAATGTACACATAACTCACCTCTCTTAGCTATATTTTGCATGGTTTAAATGAACCTGACAAACCACAAACAGTGCTGGTTTCCTTCAACAGCAGTGTCCACTGTGTGCAAGTTCACCACGAGTCTTGTGGTTTTTTCTTTACATTCAGCAGTAAACGGATGTCATGTTTCTCCTCCTCCTCTTTTATGTATCTATGTTTAAACAAACTGTGTGTGTGTGTGTGTGTGTGTGTGTGTGTGTGTGTGCGTGCGTGCATGGCTGCACATGTGCGTCCACAGAGAGAAGAAGAAGAAGAAAAAAAAACAGGCAGAGGTCAGGTTTCTATCCCATGATGCAACTCTCTCTCTCTCTCTCGCTCTCTCCTCCCTCCTTATTCTCCATGCTGGTTGCCCATAGCAACACACTTATAATGAGGTCAGATGGACATCCAATAATATTCACCAGCCAAACTACCAAGCAGTAGCGGCAGTGAGAGAGGCACTTTGGGACAGACAGCAGTCAAAGTGTCAGAGGCAAGATGGCCGCCACACAAATGCAATAAATCATCAAGTTCCTCAAAGTAAAAGCGAAACTGATCCGGAGACAGTTTGATGTGGGTTTTCACTTTTATTGGGACTTAAATTCTCTGAAAATGGGAAAAAAAAGTTTGGACGAGAAGTTGCTGTGTTTACAAAATATGAACAAAAACCTCAGAATACCTGAAGAAGAAAGGCAGCGCTCACTGTACAAGGCAACAAAAGTCAAAAGTGATGTGCAAATTATTCATTTAAAAAGTGCTTGATTTTATTTGACCTACAACGATACTGAGCTGCAGTTATTCCACTCACAAAAACTTGCTTTTAGTTATCAAAGTTAAAAAGATAAATCAGACGATCGATTGTCAGTAAATTTAAAGTCTACTAATTTTTTCAGCTCTGTTTGTATTAGAGTAGCTTTGCATGGCCTACAAAAATGATCCTTATTTATCTTCTCAGTTCATCTATTTTGTTGTCTGAAACAAGCTGCTGTAGAACCTCCCCTTTAAGCCAAATCTCTTATGAATGGTTGCTATTTACAAACAGAGGGTTCTATCTAATGTTTGAGTCTGATATCAGTCACAGTGAGCTGATCCATTCAGCTCAGTTCTGGTTTATTCTGTGATATCTGCACAATTACAAAGTGCTTTTCTAGTCTTACTGACCAAACAAGGTGCTCTACATCACGAGCCACATTTAACCACACATTCCTGGTTCCTGGACTTTCTGTGTGGAGTTTGAATGTTCTCCCCATGCTTGTGTGGGTATTTTGGCTTCCTCCCACAGTCCAAGGACATGCACGGGTTAGGTTAGTTGCTCATTCAAAAGGTGCCATGAATGTGATGTAGATAAAGTGCTTGAAGTGTACAGAATAACACGTGGCATGAATGTGTGGTTAAAATGTGACTAAATGTGACTATATGAATGCAAATACCCAGAGATGATCAAAGTCATGCATCGCCATTACACATGAAAAATTCATACTGGTGGATTCCTTGTTTAAACAGCAGGTGGGTGGGGCTTCTAAGACTTTCACTAACATCATACAGAGCCAGGAGTAGAAAAAAAATGCCTAAAATTGACTGTTTAGATGAGTCTGAAGTCTGACCTTTTGGTTCTCTCGAACTGCTGGTATATACACCAACCTCTGACCAGGAGCATCCATCACTGTAAAGATATGAGACAAGTAATAAGGGAAATCATACTAGGTCCACCCAAGTTAAATGTTTCACTGTAATTCTAATATGAAGACTAGCTCTAAATAAAAACATTGCTGTCATTTAGTTTCATGGTGTACAGAAGTCTAGCACGTCCACAAACAAATGAAATACCAGCAAAGCTGACAAAGCCCATCATTATTTTGATTAAACCCGAACTAAAACAAAATCAGTAAACAAACTGATCAGAAGCACATAAAAGCTCAGGTATGAAGGGCTTTTATCTCTTTTTTTATTCTTTTGATCTCTGTTTTTATGGTTACATTGTATACTATACTTAATACCATCTAAATTAAAGTGATGTACTCACATTGCAATGTAAAAATTCAAAACAACATAAAAAAATGTTTAAAACACCAAATAATAAGTTTGTCTTCTGTAAAGCACTTTGGTGCACAGGTGAGTGCACAAAGGGGAAAATGAGGTGGCATCAGCCCCCCCAGTGCCAACACAATCACATCAGAGCAAGGATATTACCAGGAGTGGAATATAACTTTGTACATTTACTTAAGTATTTTAATACTACTTACTAGTCCATCTGATGATGCTACCCAGCAGTATATTTTGTTCTGACTTAAGGTGAGAAAAGGGCCATGCACTAGAGGGGATAAAAGATGTCCAGCATTAGAAGTCTGCAAAGGTGGTCTCCTTCAACTCCATCCTGGCAGCCACTCATATTCATCAGGTGATACACTGAGATCGCTCTGCCTCTCCATAATCTTACTGCATGTTTGCAAATGTATTAACTTTGTCCTTACTAACTACAAACAAAGAAAGATACTAAACTTAGCATGAGCTCCCGAAATGTTTCCACAAACTGTTGCAGCTTCCACATGAAGTCTCATCGTTGTAATACTTTCCTGTAAATGACAGTTTTTTCATCAGTCTCTCTCCCTTACATTTATTTACAACCACAATACAGCTCCCTCTTGCCAAAGGTCTGATATGAGCCAGAGCAAAGTTCATTGAGTCAAAGCAGTGCAGACTCAGTGTTGTCACTCCTCTTGACATATTGCTGCATCTTATTGATGTTGGTTTGCAGGCCATCTCTGGCCCTCAGGCCGTATTTAGCCCCTGTATCATATAAAGTCATTAATATCATGTACATTAGTCTGTATGATAAGTACTTTTACTCCAGATACTTAAAATGGATTTAAATGAGTATGAATTCATCTTTTACCACTTTGCAAACTACCTGGTGTGGAATGACCTTTTATTTATTATCATCTGCACAACAAAGACACATTTCTGCATATAAGCCTGAAAATCAACATTTTATACACTGATTTTCTACTTTTTCTATTTCCTCACTTTTGGAAACTCTCACTTGAAAGTTTTTCAGTGGATAAAAATCTGCATTTTTATGTGGATGGGATTGTGTTCTGGTTATTTTTATCCAGAGGTGTAACTGCATATAACAATGTATTAAATAAGATCTGATAAATGGCCTTTAAGCTCATTTGAGTGGTTTATGTCTCGAACATGATGAGGCTAGATCTCTACAGAAGACAACTGTAAACATGTTGCTCTGCAGTTTGTATCAGTGATCACTGTGGTTAGAAACTGTTGCGAAAGGATGATGACTCAAGTTTTTAGATGAGCTGAGAGGACTCGAACACAAAGACCTCAGAGGCTCAGACAAAAGACACAAAGACGCATGGAGAAAAGGCTGATGGGAGAAGGCATTGAAGAAGAGGATGGGAGTAGGAGAGAGAGATCGGGCTGTGCTGTGAATGGAGGGCTAATTAATTTTTTCTTTTCCGTCTGGTTCACGCCTGGTTGCTGCTGTTAGTCAGACAAAGGAGCGAGCGGGTCTCAGCCTCCATGCCGTGTTGGTCTGAAGGATCCATTTTAGTCTGCCAATCAAAATGAACCCAGGTCATTTACATACCAGATCCACCAGGGACCACTGAAAACCTGTGGAGCGGCTCCCCCTAGAGTTCTATGTGTGGACACTGCATCTGCTCTGCGGATGTAACCCACGTGTCCACTCTCATGTAGGGAGCATTAGATCTGCAAATTGAATTAAACACATTTCAAATGTTTACTTATAATCAGTAAATGAATTCAGACGGTTTTAGAGAGAAGCTGTAAAAAAAATAACCTTTTTAATTTTGAGATAAAAAAATGTAGTGTCATAGTGATGAAAAATACATGATGATCAAAGCTCTAGGCCAAAACTCTCAGTCTGTTGGTCAGAAAGGAGAAAGCCTGACTTTTATTTAGGCGGGATAAAGTTCAAGAACCACTGATTTAACAGCTGCCAGAGCAAAAGGGATGCGTGTCTGGATGTGAGCTCTCTCATGTATCGAGTATTAAATGTGTCAAATATATTAAGCACTTTTAAATGTTTAGCTCTAATCAGGAATTAATTCAGACAATTTAACAGAGGCTTTACAATGTACAGTTTAAAGGATTCTTTATTGTCATTCACCACAAAGAAAACACGAGAGCACAGTTACTCAGGTCTCTGACTAACAATCAAAAATAGTAACCAGCCAACTAAAAATATAATCATTTATATATGAAATAAAAAAGTAAATAAATATAATACAAAATAACTACCTATTAAATCATTTAAAATGTATATTGTGCATTCAGAGGTGTGGAAGTTTATCACAGTTCAACACTGTCACAGTATCCAGAAAAGCAGCAATTCTTCAGTCTCACCAGGATGCTGTGCAGCCTCCATCCTAAGGGGAGGAGGGAAAACGGTCCATGGCAGGCAAAAGATTACTGCTGTAAAAATGTTTAATTTTCTTCCTAAGTTACCCCCTCCCACCCACACACACATCTATTTTTAAAATGTAAAACATTTTTATTTAAAATCAATTAATAAATTATGATGTTGATTCACAGACTCCAGCCTGTGCCATTATGGCTGAACACTCTGTTCCCATATGGGTTAATAATTCTGGGTCCACCTCCCCGTCTTCCTCCTAAACCTTCTTTTCCCCTTCTTCTTCTCCTTCTACTGTTCTGCCTATAGCAGAACACAGATGTAAGTGGATTTTTTATCTGTAGGATTTAGAGTTGCCAGGATGGCCTCTTCAAACACCTCCTTCACTCCTTCCTGGAAATGAGACAAAGAGACACTCAAATTTAACAAAAGGGAAAAAAAGATTTCCACTTCAGAAAGAGGTGGAGGAGTTATCAGATCAAAGTAGAGATCCATTTCCTGTTTTCCTTGCAGAGTATCAAGATAAACAAGGAATATTGTGAATATCAACTGTTTATCTTGATACTCTACAAGGAAAATCTAAGATGTGATAAATCATGATGGTCTCTGCAGTCCTGTTGACGTGCCTCTGAAACATTGCATGGAAGTTGGGTACAGTGACTCTGGGCTGGCGGACTGGGGAGGTGGCTCCCCTGTTTGCCACAGACCTTTCCTTCCTTGAAAGGCACTGGTCAAACCTCAGATTCAGGAAGAGAAAGGCCATTTTTATCCTGGCCCTTGAACACACTGCATCAAGTATTTATCCTCTTGAACATATTCAAAGGTGCGTGGCAGTTTTATATTGTAAGGTAGAGACCTGACAATAATACAAAGAAAACAGAAAAAACCCCAACAATCATATGACCCCCTTGAAGCAAGCGCTTTGGTGACAGTGAGAAGGAAAAACTCCCTTTTAACAGAAGAAACCTTAAGCACAACCAGGCTTGGGGAGGGGTGGGGCCATCTGCTGCGACCAATTGGGGTGAGGGAAGAAAGTCAGGACAAAAGACATGCTGTAGAAGAGAGCAAGAGATTAATACGAACTAATGATTCAATGCAGAGAGGTGTATAAACCCATAGTGAGTGAAGAAGAAACACTAAATGAATCATGGGAATCCAGCTCCCTCGACCTATTGTAGTGTAACTAAGAGGGGTTTCAGGGTCACCTGATCCAGCCCTAACTATATACTTTAATAAAAGAAAAGTTTTAAGCCTAATTTTAAAAGTAGAGATAGTGTCTGTGTCCTGAATCCAAACTGGAGGCTGGTTCCACAGAAGAGGGGCCTGAAAATTCAAAGCTCTGCCTCCCATTCTACTTTTAAATACTCCAGGAATAACAAGTAAGCCTGCAGTCTGAGAGTGAAGTGCTCTAATGGGGTGATATTGTATAAGGTCATTAAGATAAGATGGGGCCTGATTATTTAAGACCTTGTATGTGGGGAGCAGGATTTTGAATTCAATTCTGAATTTTACAGGAAGCCAATGAAGGGAAGCCAGAATTACAGTAGTCCAGCCTTGAAGTAATACATGCATGAACTAGTTTTTCAGTGTCACTCTGAGAGAGGTTCTATTCATAATTGTTATTAACTTTTAGGCACAGCCAAGGCCCAGAGGGTTTCCTCTTTCACTGCTGAGGATGCTTTGGTTCTTTAGGCTTCACTACCTGATGAACTGCAGCTCTCACAGAGAGCCATGCAGCAGGAACGACTATTAGCTCCTCCAAGTCTGAGGCCACGGTTCTCAGTTAGAAATGGGGGGAGAGGAGCTGCTGCCTAAGAACAGGGGTGAGGCAAGAGTGGAGCGGGAGACTGGCAGACTGATTCGTAGGGCGGTGGCTGCAGATGTAAGCAGTGGAAATGAGCTTCCCCTGTGGGGTCTGGGCTCACCCACAGAGATGGGATGCCAAAGCCTTCTGGGTGAGGTGCTGCAGGTATTGGAGCCATAGAGCACTCAGGCCAGTATTTTACTCGAATATGTTGAGCCATATTTAAAAATTTTGTTATGATCTTTAATCTTTGTCATTTGTCATTTTTGAACTTTGTTATTTAGTTTATGTTGCAATTTCAAATATTATGCTCGGTAATATTCGCTGTGCTTTGCTAATAAAGTGTTGGGAGATGTTGTAAAACGGGTGAGTGTTGAGCCACCATGTGGTGATGAACGTTTAGGCAAGTAGGCAGGATGGGGAGCAACAGTTTGTCTGATCGTTGCAGTTCATAGTTGTTTCAGGTATATCAGGAATTTGTAACCAGGACTCCAACTGGATATTTGTAGTTACTTTTTACTTTCACTAGCTTTTGACACATGGCTTTTGATGCCTTTTTATTAAGTGTGAAGATTTCCTGTGACTCTGTGAGTAATGATGATGTTCATATTTCTTTCATTTTTATAGATACCAACGCTTCTTTCTCAACAGAGAATCCCATCAGGAGACTTATTTTTCTCTCTCTGTACCCGAGTCTGAGCTGAACACTCCATGTATTTAACGGCCTTCAGCTGATGAGCCAGTTCCTCTCCACTCTTAAAGGTCAGGGCTTGTTCCAGGGTGTTCTCGTTATCTCTCAGATCCACATGAGTCCCGACCAGCAGGAACGGCATCCTTGGAGAGAAGCGTAAAATCTCTGGCACCCACTGTTAAAAGACAAGCTACAGGTTTGATGCGGTTTCACTGCAACCCTAACGATCTCTGCCCTATGTGTGTTTATCCTTAGAGTTTGGCTCATTATATTTTTACTTATGTAAGTAATTAAAGTGAAGGACATGAATGAGCATCAAATTAGAAATGAAACACAAAAACCAACTAAACAGACCTTCTCTCTGACGTTCCGAAAGGTTGAGGGCGATACGACAGAGAAACAGACAAGGAAGACGTCGGTGCCGGTGTACGTGTTAAGTCGTATTCTTTCGTAGTCCTCCTGACCTACAGAGGCAGACACACAAATAATGATCAGCAACAAACAGTGCAACCAAAGCAAAGCAATGCAAATGTATTCAGTTATCTCCAGGGCTGAAAAATGAAGCTGGTGTTGAAGTGAAAAAAGAAACACTGCAGTTCCTTTAATATCCACCTGAGACTAACTCCACTTGTTAACACGTCCAACTTCACAGCAGAAATAATTACATTCTGAACCTGATACAAAACACAGTTTTATCCTCTATGGATTGGTTTATTCCCTCATTGAAACTGTATGGTGGGTAATGATTTTCTAAATCACCCATCAAGATACTGGTGAGGCTTAAAGTTAGTGGCATGGCTGCTTTGATTGACAGCTGTTGCCAGATAACTGTTTGTGTTTCATAGGTGGGTCCCATGGAGCTGCAGCCCAAAAATAAAGATTTCATGAGGAACTTTTTTTCTGGAGATTTTCACCTTGTTTTTGATTGAAAGGTTGAAGATAGTGTAGCAAAATTTCAAATTTCTATAGGATCCTAACCATCACCAGCAGCTCAGAATATAACAGGAAACACTGCTACCACTATAAATATGCTACAGCTGTTGCTATTAGTATCTGTTTGGTTTCAGTTTATGTGTATTTTTTACCTGAAGTGTCACACAGTTGCAGACTGTACTCCTCGTCATCGATCATCACTGTCCTCACACAGGTAGCAAACGACTGGGGGGACAGAAGGCAAGGAGTAAGGAAACAGAAAGAAAAAGAAAGTAAACCTGTGAAAAACTGTGATTGCAGGTGTACTCCAAACAAAACTGGAAGTAGACTTCTGGACTAGTTAAACCTCTGAATGAGTGTCGTCTCAGTTAGTCTGTGGAGCTGAACCAAAGCCACGTAGTTCCAGTGTTAAACATGCAAATGTAAAAAGATTACACTGCTGAAACAAAACATGTTTGTGGATGTTGACAGAATAAATTGGTGAAATTTTCCCACTCTTATTAAACCCTAAAGGTGCTCATACATTCCACACACTCACATGAATGTGTCAGAGCAAGTTGGAGGTTCATCATCTTGGCAAAGGACACCCATGAAATAGAGGAGCCAGAGACTGAATCACTGACCTTTCGTTTTCACAGAACTGTAAGTAGATCTTGAGCAGTGTTGGATCAGATACTCAGTGGTCTGCAACCTGCTAGGTCTCTAGCACAAAGTCACTATAATAACTGAATGTATTGTGTGAGAATATAGCTGTCAAGAGAGAGCAGACAGCAGGGTTCTCCCTCTGCTTGGCAGCACTCAAAGCTATAGCTGTTAAGTTATACCTGCTCTTCTGTTCAATTCAATTCAATTTATATAACACAAGTCACAACAACAGCGTGCTCAGGGCTTCAGTGGGGCCTGTGGTCGAGTAAAGGGGGCGTGTCCAAATGAAGCCCGTGGGTGGGCCCGTATCATTTCTCAGAATATCATAGACCAAAGATAAATGAGGCCGTTTCTCTGAAATGATGTGACTGCCGCGTTCTGTGATGCAAGCTGCTGAAAAGATGCAGAAATTAGTTTTCTGTGTGAACTGGATCTGAGGTGATTCTGAGGATTATCACAATCTTGCACATCATGGAGCCACCAAACAGGCAAAAAATATCAGCATATACGGAGCATTTTGACATGAACTCGCCCAATAATGACATCAGTCTTAAATCAGTCTCAAAGAGGATGGTTAGTGAGGGGTGAGTGTGTATGTATATATTTATATTATACAGGACCTCATATGGGTATTCTGCAATTGATACATCAATACGTTTATATAGCGACTGTTATGCAGCCCACATGTATTATCACAGCAGGGCTGCTGTACAACGAATGACCAGTAGATGTCAGTACTTCCAAATGAGCCGTTGAATGGTGTGATCTTTGTGCCTCTATGAGAAGCAATCAGCCGGAAAGATTCGACACATTCACGGGGCTTCATCAGGGCTGGACTGGGACAAAAAATCGGCCCGGGCATTTTGACTAGAGACCGGCCCACCAGGTATTATGGTAAAAACCATAAAGCCTTTGAATGAAAACAAACGTCGTTGTGACAGTGATGTACACTGTCTTGTTGGTATATATGTATCAATCTAGAACTTAAACCTACACCATCCTCCCTATTCTGGTATTCTAAACAGTACTTAGCCGAAACCCAAAGACTGCTTGGTTTACCTCCTGAACTTTCTACAACACATGGAGGAAACCTGAAATTAAGACAGAAGACTAAAGGTGAGACATGACCATTACTGAATATTAAAAAATAATGACAGATTTAGTGATATTTTCATAAACTATTTATTTACCACATCAATAAACAGCATGGCAGGGCAAAATATTTTTTCTAACATGGCAACCTTTAAAAAGTGAAAGGAGACAGAAAGACAGGTGAGAAAGAATAAAACTTCCTCACTCAAAACTTACCATCAAAACTTAATTTTGATGGTATTTTACACACAGTACTGGTACAGTATCTAGAAAATGTGGGAAAATACTGGCATCATATACAGTACTGACTTCTGAAGAAATTATGCTGGGACCCTGAAAAAAATTACTATGTACAATAATGGATTTCTATACATTTGACATCAGATGAAAACTTTGGTTGTATGATTCAGATAATTATTTGTTAAAAGCTAGAAATTTTAAATGAGAATAAGAAACGTATTTTTTGTTTCTCCCCCCCCTTTCCTGTTAATGCCCTACCTGGCCCCTGGCAAAACTTTGCTAGACCCGCCCCTGCACAGTTACCAGCTGTCAGCTACTTAGAAAAGGATCCTGGTGTTATTTGTCTCCCAGAAACAGTTCATAACTTCCCTTCAACCCTTCATCCCTCCAGCAAACATCAGCTGATACTAGAAATTAATATTAAATAAATTCTAACAACAGCTCATCAAGTTTAAAGGTGCTACTGTTGTTTAACGCGACCTCCGCTGGTTTGCTCTTTCTGACGCAGAGAGAAAAGCCGATCAGCTGATCATTGATCAGCTGATCGGGACAAATCGCGTTGCTTTTCACCTCAACTTTAAAGTTCGACCTCCTCGGCTGTAATTGGTCCAGCCCAGAGTCGATCATGACCAACTGGCCAATACACCACTATTCATTTATACCGTTGAAAAAATAAAAGAAATAAAACCCCATCGGCCCATAAAAACGAAAAATCACGAGCGGCCCACCGGGCAAATGCCCGGTATGCCCGATGGCCAGTCCAGCTATGGGCTTCATCACACCTTTACTACACTTTATACTGTAAGAGGCCCTGCAACACTACAGAGAAAACCTACCCCTCCCCCCTAAAAAAAAATCAATAAAAAAAATAAAATCTGATGACCTATGAACAAGAGCTTTGGCGACACTGGGAAGGAAATACTCTGTTGAAACAGGAAGAAACCTCAGGCAGAACCAGGCTCAGTGAGATGTAGAGATTAATAATAACTAATGATTAAATGCACAGTGGTGCAAAAACACATAGTGGGTGAAAAAGGTGACTAAAGGAGAAATACTCGCTGCATGATAAGATCTATCACAGATCTATTGAAGGAGGTTTCAAGGTCACTGGCTCCAGCCCAAACTATATGATTTGCAAGAAAGAAAAGGAAACCTTCTGTCTGTGCTCAGAACTTTTGTCTGTGTAGGGCAACCAATCAGAAGGTGGTGGCCTAAAACTATGATAGCGACAGATGGAGTTAGAGGTATTTTAACAATACCAGAAACCCACACAGCAGTCACAACATGAAGTCAAATCATACATTGGTCACATGCCACCATCGCGGTCACGCACAGACTAAATGTTCTGACTGATACTTCCTTCAGATTGACATCCTTGGCTGAAAGGCTCTCTTTAGTGGTTTTGGTGGGAGCTGAACTAAACAGCGAGTGAGTTAGATTTTTAAGTGAGAGGTCAAATGGCACCACTGTAAAGGAAAGAGCTCCATTTGTTACCAAAACAAAAGCTTTGCAGTGAAATGAATTCCAGTGACAAATACTTTGATCGTGATCATCTTGTTTTCAAGATAACTGCCAGCAGATCAAACGGGTTTTTCTGGAGCGACAGTTATACCGTTTGAAAACATAGTTTTACCTTATTATGGTTACTAAAACTAAAAAACCAAACACAAAAACCAAAGAACAGTATTGTGATTTTGGCTTTGACTTCCAAATGGTAACACTTCTAGTTTTAGGGCATTTCAATTCGTCGTCCACATTGTTGGCATCTTGCAGGCGCATCGAAAAGAACCAGAGGGAAACAGACGTATACACTAGAACGTGTTTTTAAATGTATTTATCTGTACTCATTCTCAACTTTTAGTTGCATAGTGTGAAACAACAGTCAGAAATACTGTAACAATGTTACAGGTGACCTGTTTTCTTACTGTGGTGGTTATTTGTTAGTTGAGTGACAGGAAACACCACCACAAGAGCCAGTACTGGCATGAAACAGCTCAACACAAAGCAAAGATTAAACAAAGTATGCAGGGCATAGCTGGGAGATTAGAGAGGACACTCTGGTTATTCAACTTAAGGCCTGATGACTTAAAGATTTAAGATACAACTACAGCACTGACAACGAGTTGTTAGATTGTTAGTAACAACTGGAAAATATAGGCAGGAACGAGATGTTGCATATTTATAAAATCCATGAGAGAATAAGCAGTGGCAGTGATGTAGTAGCTCATCCAGCTCACAGTCCATCACAATTCACAGGTTATTGCCCAGGAAATATGACCTTGTCATTGAGCACAATTTACATGAGGTGAAGAGTCATAAGGTGAACACTGCATTCGTTTTTGTCAACGTATGGCTGATGAGGAGAGAGGAAACAGGTGGGAACATAGCTGAGGGACACTAACATAATGATGTGGGAGGAAGTCGTCATGGTCCTGCATCTTTGACCCAGCGTTTTGAGTTTTTGTGTGCTCATGAGTCATTCTTTTGGATTTAAGATGTGATCTGTTTTCAAGCTCTGTTTAGTCTTTGTGAGTATTACATTATTTCCTAGTGCTTTTCAGTTTTGTTTTCTATGCTCTTCAAATGACGACAGTTTCCTTTGTCTTCCAGTCTGTCCCAGTTTCATCTCTGTGTTTTGTGTCTCATGTATGATGTCAGTCTTCTCTCCGTGTTGGTTTCCCTTCTGTCTTTGTGTTCTTCGGTTACCGTGTTCTGTAACAACTCGTTTTATTTTGATAGTCTTTCATCTCATGTGCGTTATGTTCACTTTTGCCCAAGGCATCTCCACTCTGCCCTCATCTCCTCTTATGTATTTAACCCCTCATTTTGTTTCTGTTCTTCACTGTGTCCTCCCTTGTCACGCGTTTTCTAAGAAGCATTTTTTGCTTTAAAAAAAAAAAAAACTCAAACATTTTTTTTCTTTTTGGCCTTTTCAGTAAAGAGTGACAGAGAGAAAGGAAAGAAATGCATGAAAGAGCCGTGGGTCAGACTCAACCCAGGCCGGCCACTCCCTGCCACTCAGCACATGGTCACCCGCTCATCCCAGCGATCTAAACCGGCACCCCTGACCTGCTTTTGTGATGCATTTAAGCACTTATAAATAATAAAACAGGTTTTTGAGTTTTATATCTTCAGAGTCCTGCACTTTTGGTCCAATTTTCTACCCGCCACACAGTGAACCTTGATGGGAGTTAAACTAAACACAAAACACAGGGAACAAAACACAGACCGACCTAACATTATACCATACCCAAAAGACTATAAATAAATACCGTGAACATAAACTACCTCACGAACAAAACAAAGGAATCACAAACCCACAAAAACTCGACCATGACAGTTTGAGTGGCAAAGTGTCTGTGATATTTCTTTGTAGTGCTCTTGAAGTTCACCTGGTACATTTAATTTAATTTAAACTAGCTCAGGAGAAGTGAGGAAGAGATGGCAGAAGATGAAATTCATGTGATAAGAAAATAGATGGAGGGACTTAATTAGGAAGGCAGAAATTTCTGGTAAAACCAATGGCTACTTTGACCATGAGCCACTGCCAATAGTGAAAGTGTAACTTTAAGTTATTGTCAACTGTATTATATCAATCAATCAACAAAAATGATCCCCAGTCCAGCCCTGTGTCAGCACCACAATGACTGCACAGAGCTTTGCTTTCACTCTTATACCTGCAGAGATTACATAGTTACAACCAATTACCACTTCCTGTGTGACAGGATGGAGCCAAACACCAAGTATTCCAGAGAACATGCTAAAGTTAATAACAAGCTGGCTTCTGAGCTGTTTCAGAGCTGATGAATGGAAGTCACTTGACTCTGTGCTGTTTTCGGATACTCACCATGGGGAAATCTTTAAAGGGTAAATTTTCATTGGTGTAGGAATTGAGCAGGCAGGTCTTTCCTGCTTCATAGTCACCCACCACCACACATTTAATGTGTTTCATCTGAGGAAAAGGAAGACACAGAATTAAGGAAATAAAAATATCGATATCAGGAAATAACACCTCTTTTCCACTTACTCGGTTCGGCGCGACTCGCCTCGACTTGACAGTAATTGATCAAACAATACCGAAGCATCGGTGCATGTGTCAAACACAGACCTCGCACCGGTGCGTGTATCGCTTTAAGAAAAATCACGTGACTGAAGCTGAGAGGACGATAGGAGCGTGTTAACAGTGCCGTTTGTGTGTTTACGGGTTTCACTCGTCATGAATGAATTCCAGCGATATCTGTAGGATATCACCTTGGCCCCAAGATGCTACACAAACTTCTTTTTCTTCATTCTTAATAATAAACCATAAAGCCTGTGTTCTCCACTCACACACAGATACACATGAACTCCCACTTTCACAAACACGTATTAGTCAATCTTATTATTTTTGTTCTACTCAGTGTTATTCTGTTTTATTGAGTTAGGACTTTATCTTCACTTAGTTAACTAAACAGGATTACTGATCACTCGTTTGCTGTCTAGATGTAAAAGTTAATGAACGTAGACTTCAGTCTGTCTCCAGGGTTCCTGCAATGACTTTTCAAATCCAGCAGATGTCGCTGTTGAGCGATTCACCGACACAGTGTCAACAGCAAGCAGAAGATTAGTTTGTCATATCCTCCTGAGACCCAGCCTTTTCATTTAAGTCCTCTGTAATCAACATTAGTTTTGGTCTATATCTATTGACTTATTTGCTCTCTAGGTACTCTGGCTTTCTGCAACAGTCTCACGACGTGAGTAACCCAAGTTAAATCCCTATGACTTAACCCTCTAGTCCTATTTGGGTTAATATTCTCTAATCTACCCTTAGGCCCCCTCCTTGATTAAAGATTCATGTAAATGGCCTCCTTGACTCCCCGCTCAAACCTGCATTCCTCCCTGTCCAGGATGTGTACATCCTCATCATTGAAAGAGTGTCCACTGGCCTGTAGGTTTAAATAGACTGCGGAGGTTACATCTTTTCGTCATCTTACAATGCTGTGATTGCAGCCATTCCCCAACTCTCTGTGAATGGTACTCATGGCCATTGATCAATGGTCTTTGATCAGTAGTTGTTGATCAATGGTCATGCGAATTTGCATATTAATGATCAAGGAACTGACCTCACAGCCAATTGTTCATTCAGTGGTGCTAGTTTCAGTCACTGTGTAAATGTACTGATTATAAGGTTGGGGAAACCTGCAGTCAGCTGAGACTGAAGAAGTCATTTGGATGAGTGATGAAATGTTTCTCCCACTGAAAACGTTACGTCCAGATGAACAGAATCAACCTTTTGGGAGTTAGCATTAATTCTGTTCTAACAAATAAATAACAAAACACAACATTAAAGAAGAGGTCTTTGAATTTATTGCTAGTTTTAAATACATTTTACTTTCAATGTAAAATGATAGTAAAGCGTATGAAAAAGTCTTTGTAAAGATTTTGGGGATTTCAGTTAATTTAAGTCTCTCAATCTTCTCTAACTCCTCTTGTGTCAGTCAAAAACTGATGATTGACAGCACAGTGTTAGACAAAAGTCTACACAAGATGTAACTGGTTGTAAAATACAATATGCACAATTCAAATAATGCAAAACAAATGAATGCTTGCCTGATATTTTCACAGAGGTGATTTGTGGGGTGTGGCCTACCTCAGTATGTTCTCCAGGTCAGTCCGGAGCTTTTCAGTATAATTACAGCATCAGCGTCCTCGCGCTGTCACGGTTCATCAGTATTTTAACGTTGATCTGAAATTTGTTCGGCCTCGAGAATATACTCTCAGTAAAAATGGCGACTCAGACACTACCTAGGAAATCTTCTGAGCGTGCTATTGTGTTATCATCCAGTCAGTCCTGTTCTGCACTCTTTTCAAAAACGAAACTATTTCACTTCATTCCAGTTTTATCTCACGTGGATCAAACCAACAACACATAATCTACATTTTATTTACTTACTTTCTGTTTTCTTTTATACTTTGTAAGAAGTATTTTGTAAAAAAAAAAAAAAAAAAAAAAACCTTCAGGAAATGAAAACTTCGGTATTTTAGATCATGGTTTTGGGTTAAAATACAATCATTGCCTCACAGCTCAGTTTCATTGGTTGCCATGGTGAGACTGAAAGTTTTGCTGTTTTTATTGTCAGTAAGTTGTAGTTTATGTCACTGACAGTGCCTACCTTATGTTCTACCTGTTCACGCCTGCTGGAGTGTGATGCATTCAAGTTCCCTTCCTCACTTATTGCACAAGGTTTTAAACTTTTTAGTGCTTTTGATCTATAAAAGTTTTTGATAATTTTTGTGAAATTGTGTACATAAGGTTTTAGTTTTGCTTTTACCAAAGAAAACCAAGACCTCCTCCTGCCTAGAAGCTCTGTCGTCAACATCCTTTGTCCAATATATCCATTATCCCTCCTCTGGACATGTCCAAACCACTTCATCCTTGCCTCTCTAACTTTGTCTCCCTCTGTTATACTCATTTCTAATCCTGTCCATCCTGGTGACGCCCAGTGCATGGTATCTGCTGCCCTGCTTCCTCTGTTGCTTTTGTGCAAATCTCACAGCAGGAATGTCATTCTCACCACTCTTAACTCAGCTCTCATTTTTTTCTAAATCCATACTGGGCATTATATCGTTAACCAATTGCGCGTGCGAGGGGGGAGAAGAGTCTTTCTACTTAAGAAAAATAGCTTGCCTGACCAGCAGTAATGAAAAGTTTAACGCTAAGTCTGGAGTTGGGCAGATTCAGATTCTCGACCACACTGAACATAGCACACAGTGGCTCTGGTTCAATTTGATGCCGCGGGACTTCAGAAATTGTATGGAAAACAGATTTCCAAAAGTTGGTCAACGACGGACATGACTAGTACATATGAAGCAATGTACCAGGAGCACCCCTACACCTTCTACAGGTTGGATCCACCCCTGGGTATCTGTGCGCCAGCCTAACCCTGGACCAATGCCCTGGATGAACTTAAATTGGATAAGTGTATGTCAAACAGACATTGATATATTGTGAACCTTACTAAGGACAGAGTCCCACAGTTCATCTGTAATATGAAAGGTAGGGTCCTGTTCCCATTTAGATTTGATAGCAGCTACTGAAGAGCATTGGAAAAAGGCTGATATTATGCCCCTAGAGGTTGGATTGACAATTTAAAAATTGCCCACCGGATTGTGTGGAGGAAACCTTTACTCTCTAAGAGAAACATTAAGGCCAGACTGAAGTTTGCCAGAGCCAACGTAGACAAAGACCATGACTTCTGGAATAATGTTCTTTGGACAGATGAATCTAAAACTGAATTATTTGGACACCAGAACAGTAGACATGTTTGGCGTAAACCAAATACAGCCTTCCAAGAGAAGACCCTCATATCAACTGTGAAGCATGGAGGTGGCAGTATCATAGTTTGGGGATGCTTTGCTGCAGCAGCACCTGGCCAGCTCACCATCACAGAATACATCATGAATTCGACTGTGTATTGGGGGTGCTTGAAGAACATTTGAAACCATCTGTAAAAAAATTAAAGCTGAAGCGGAGCTGGACACTGCAACATGACAATGACCCAAAGCTTACCAGCAAATCCACCAAGGACTGGCTAAAACTAAGATGTGGAGAGTTCTGGAATGGTTAAGTCAAAGCCCTGATCTTATTCCTATCGAGATGCTGTGGGGTGACTTGAAACAGGCTGTACATGCAAGAAAACCCTCAAACATCTCACAGCTGAGAGATTTCTGCATTGAGGAGTGGGGCAAACTTTCTACTGATCGATGTCAGAGACTGGTAAAAGGCTACAAAAGGCATCTCACTGAAGTTATATCAGCCAAAGGGAGCAACACTAGTTATTAGGGGGTAGGGTGTTCTAACTTTTTCCTCCATTAAAATACATATTTTTGTTCATATCTTTTTTTATGCGTAATTTTTCTTTTAAATTTTTGTTGTTTAATTGCAATTAAGTCACTTTCTTTTCCAGTAATACATGAAAACATGTTTGGACATTGATATGTTAACATTTCTTAATAAAGAGACCATTATGTACTGGGGTGTCCTAATTTTCTCACATGATTGTATGTCCCCGCTGCCACAGAGTGCAATTGCTAATGGCTCAATTGCAAGGGCAAAACGCAAAGGGCTTAAAGGGCAGGCCTGCCTTGTTCTGCGGTAGTGCCTAAAATAGTCAGAGTAGTGATATTTAGTTACCACTGAAGCCATGGGACCTGCGTAAAGAAATTTAATCCATGAGCAAAATAAATGGCCCATTCCAAACCTTTCTAAAGTATAAAACAAATATTCCCACAAATGCTTTTTCTGCATCCATAGCAATAAGGCATTCAGGCACAACATGGTTGGGGGTATAGATAATATTAAAAAGTTGCCGTATGTTAAAGGAGTGCCAATTTCACAGTGTAAAAAAAAACTAAAACAATACCACCCACCAATATCACCCCAACAGGTTGCATTGAACAGCAACCGCATAAGCCCCTGCTCTCATCCCATACTAATTAAGAACTCCCCATACCACGAGCTTCATACCTGCACTGTTAAATACTAGCCCCTAAACTTAAGGCAGGGCCCCTATTTTCAGGAGATGAAGAAGAGAACAAAAAAGGGAAAAGAAAAGGAAAACAAGAACAAATCAACCAAACACCGAAGACCTCCACCACCGGCCGGGAAAAGTTGGCCGTGGACCCGGATCTACCGATTCCAGCAAACCCACCACACGGATGTTCTGCCTTCTGCTTCTACTCTCCAGGTCAGAAAGTTTAGTTTTGAAAAGTTTGTTCTTCTCCTGTAATGATTCATACTTAGCTTCGAGTGCTGCTAAACTCTGAACAACATCCTCCGCATTCGTTTCAAGCTTCCGCTTGTATCTTGTCGAGCTTACTGTTAATTACATCAGATGTAGCCTTAAAATCCGCAGCTATGGCTGTTCTGTGCTGTTCAAGCAAGGCGACAAGTGCCGGGATCAGAGTAGCACTAGCATCCTCTGCTACGCAAGCATTAGCACAACTCTCGGCAGTAAGGTTTTTCTCGGTTTTCTCGGTCTCCTTGCCTTGGACATCCTTCGAGCGTGACATTCATAAAAGGCCCGAAAAAGTTCGTGTAGCAAAGTGGGGCTTAGGAAGTAAAATTTAAGCAGGTGCTAGTGGCCAATGCATCTTACTTCATTGCCGGAAAACAGAAGTCCTCACATAATGCATAAATACTGTAAATTTAATTCTTAAACAGCTTGTAAAGGTGTTTGGTTCACATACAATGATGTACCGTATTTTTCGGACCATAAGGCACACCGAATTATAAGGCACATTAAGCGGAACAAAAGAGTCAGATAATTCAAACTTTACTCAACTCAGTCTTCTTGCTTCCTCCACTTCCGTATCATTGATTCTTTAATGTTGAATTCTCTCGCAGCTGCTCTATTCCCATCAGTGTTTGGAAAGTTACTTTGAAAAAGTAATTAATTATAGTTACTAGTTACTACTTCAAAAAAGTAACTGAGTTAGTAACTGAGTTACAAGATTCTAAAAGTAATTAATTACTGGGAAAAGTAACTATTGCGTTACTTTAAAAACATGTTTAACCCTCTGGTGTCCAGAGTATAAATGGCCGTTTTTGACTACTTTTGATTTTCCCTCTACATTTCACCTTTAAAAACTATTAACTTTGCCTTGTTTGGTATCATTCTTTTCAGCACAACCTCACATGTCTGAATTTGCAGTTCTGTTTTCATTTTGACATACTGTATTAACACAACTGATCTAAAATCAGACAAAAAAACATAAAATCTGAGTAGAAAAAAGTTATATTTTTTACTATAACAACCACAAATGTGTTTATTGAATCATATTTCATAACTTTAAACGCAAATATAAATTGTAAATTTTAAAATCCTATGCAAACAAGTTTTGCAAACAAAGTTATTTGCAGCCATTTACCTTTTACCCTTTTTAAATAACCATTTCAAACTATTTACATAACAATCAGGTGTTCTGCATTAAATAAGATGCAACACAAATTATTTGTGCCACTCCCAAAAAATAATTTCTGTCCACTATAAGATAAAGGAGAACATCATATGCAAAAGCATTTGCTCACAGAACACGCGATAACCTTAAATGAATGTCGTGTTTTTAATTCCGCTCCGGACTCGTGAATCTCAACTAGGCAGCAGCGGTAACGTTTGCACGTCCTCTCCCGTTAATACGGCAGGTAAATAATCGACTAACATTGCATACTATGTTAGTGCGATCTGCCTTATTACAAAACCTGCTATTACTGTGTGTTGCATTAAGATGACCATGATGAGAGAGACAGACAGAGTCTGGCTTGCTCAGATGCTGGCAGTTCTCGCTGCAGTCTACCGTTAGCATCTCCTTTTAGTCCAGGATAGACGAATGTCACTGAGCAGCGAGGCTCACGCCGCCATCGCGCTTCTCGTCTGGAGCAGCAGTATCTGTCGGTGAGCAAAACAGACTTTTTTTCTTTCACCCCATCACAACCCAGAGACTTTTCACCATTCTCCTAAGCCAAACACTGTTTACTGTGACCATATTCTGGACTATCCAATTAATACTCACCATCCTGCCTCCGAAGAAACTGTTTCATCATCCCAGGCTGTTATTAAAAATATTCACGCCACTAAACCTGTCAGTATCACTCATCCAGTCATTATTTCCACACCCATTGCTCAGACTTTTCCTGCTAGCAAGGCGGCTCAGATTCTGCCTTCCCCTTCACCTGTTTCACCTTCTCAGGTGAAGGCAGCAAAGGCTCAGCCTGTCCCTGCACCAGCTCCTCGAGCAGCTAGGGCTCAACGCGTCCCCGCACCAGTCCCTCAGGCTGATGCAGCTGACGCCCAGCCAGCACCCACTCCTGTGCCAGCCCCAGGGCGAGGGCAGCTAAGACCCAGTCCACTCCTGCACCCGTTCCTGTTCCTCGGGTGGGGGTGACTGGTGTCCAGTTAGCTCCCGTACCTGTCCCAGCACCCAGGGTGAGGGCAGCCAGGATCCAACCTGACCTCCCTAGAGTCTCGGAAGGGCTAGCCTCGCCACCTGTTAGTCTACCACTTCATCCACCTCCTCATCCAGCTTTTCAGGCCCTAGCTCAATCCCTCGGTAAATTAGCAGATGTTTTCAGCTCAAGCACCAGGTTTGCTAGCCCAGGCTGCAGCACTGTCACCATCTCTAGCCCAACCATTAGCTCAACCTTCTCCCCAGTGTGCAGCTCAGCCACCAGCCTCACCAACCTCAGCGCAGCCCTTAGCCTCACCTCCAGTAGCCCACTCTCCAGTAGCCCACTCTCCAGTAGCCCACTTTCCAGTAGCCCACTCTCCGGTAGCTCACTCACCAGTTCAGTCACCTGTAGCCCAGTCTCCCGTCCTCCAGTCACCTGTAGCATAGTGTCCCGTCCTCCAGTCACCTGTAGCTCAGTCTCCGTCCTCCAGTCTGTAGCTCAGTCTCCTGTCCTCCAGTCATCTGCAGTCCAGTCTGTAGTCCAGTCATCTGCTGTTCAGCCTCCAAGTCAGTCTCCCAGTCAGTTTCTAGTTCTGTTCCCCGATCTGCAGCCACAGCACCCAGAGCCAGCTGTGAGCTCTCTCTCTCCTCACCCAGAGATTTCCGCACCTGCTGGCCCGGCTGCTCCTCACCCAGAGGGTTCCTTACCTGCTGGCCCTGCCTGTCTTCAGCCAGAGGTTTCCGCACCTGCTGGTCCTGCCTGTCCTCAGCCAGAGGTTTCCGCACCTGCTGGCCCTGCCCCAGTGGCTCCCACGCCGTCGCCTGCAGCTGCTAGGCACCAGCAATCGCCATGCCTCCGCCATGTCCACGTCGGATTTGGCGTCAGTGGCCACCCTCCACCTGCCGCTGACTGGACTTCCTCGCCACCGCCGGCCTCCGGACCTGCTAAGTGGCCACCGTCTTCCTTCCAGCTGGCCTCCAGACCGGCTAAGTGGCCGCCGCCGTCTTCCACGTGGCCGCCCACCTGAACTGATTCGTCTCAGCTGCTGGCCACGCAGCCGCCCCCCAGGACTGATTCATTGCCATCTGTTTGTTGAACTTATAACGGCGCTATTCCCATCACTGATTCCCAAAGTCTACGGTGACCGTAGATCGTTACGTCTTTTCATTGGCCCGGAGTCTACGGTGACCGTAGACACTGTAGACGGTGGCCCAATAGGAGCGCTGAATCCCACTGTGGACTACCAATTGTCTGTCGACGGAAGTTGCGTCACCAAAACAACAACACGCAGCGGGACAGCGACGAAGCCGGCAAGTCCGCTATTTTTTATGGAAACTGGCATTTCTTTTATGTTTACAGTAAGTTATAGACTCTAAGACGCTCCTGGATTTAGCTGAAATTACACGAGGCTGAATAGGCCATGCGTGGATACCCTCAGTGCGTGGGTGAAGGCAGCGACTCGGTTGAGCAGCTCCTGTGGAATTTTGGTGAAGACCATACTTCTCACCCGGCCTGCTGATGATGTGCAGGGGCATCTGGATTTATAACTCGAATTGCTAGTGTCGCCATCATCAGCTGTAGCGTCTAAAAAGACTAGAAATGGGCGTAATACATTAGATGCTGGCTACTGCGTACCTAACATTTACCCTAAAGTAAAAGAGTTAAATGGGCTATTCAGCCTCGTGTAATTTCAGCTAAATCCAGGAGCGTCTTAGAGTCTATAACTTACTGTAAACATAAAAGAAATGCCAGTTTCCATAAAAAATAGCGGACTTGCCGGCTTCTTTGCTGTCCCGCTGTGTGTTGTTGTTTTGGTGATTCAATTTCCATCGACAGACGATTGGTAGTCTACAGTGGGATTCGGTGCTCCTATTGGGCCAAAGTCTACAGTGTCTTGACTCCGGGCCAATGAAAAGACGTAACCGTCTACGGTCACTGTAGACTTTGCACTACCATAGACTCAACCTCAATGTGAATGTGGATGGATTATTGCAGTTGTTCTCCTGACTGAAGTTTGGTCTGTTTACAGCATCCTGCCATACGATTGCATTTTGTCCATAACCATTGGGAACCCTCACGTTAACTTTGATCCAGTGGAAAAAAGATATCATTGATCCTCCAGCTTCTCTGTGTTTATGTTATGCTAACATAGCTGTGTCGCTAGCAATCACGTAGCACATCATTATAAACCAGCTAGTCCAACTTCAGTAACCCTACAAAAGTCACTGCTGTTTAGTTTTCTGTCTTGATTTATGTTGGAAGTGATAGCAGAGCTGTATGTTTTAATTTTTTCAGACACGTCTCATTCAGAGCATGCTATATCATGTTTAGGTGGAAACTAGCGAGCTAATTTCCTGCTAACTTCTAACTCTGTTAAATTTAATAAATTCTGTTTTCATGCATGCCTGGATGTTAAAATTTATTGTTACACCTGGTAAAGCAGCAACGTTGAACATTTTATTAAAGATGAAAGAATTTAGACAGTTTGTAACTCTCAGTGATGCTGCAGTGATTGTTTGACTTTGGGACCTGAAGCTGACGGAGTTTTGGATCCGGATTCCTCTGCGAGGCTCCTGACTACGGTAGCCGTAATGCTCCAACAATCCATCAAGCGGTGCGTCTTCGTAGCTTACCCAAGTCATAAGGTGCACTGTCGATTTTTGAGAACATTAACAGATTTTAAGTCCGCCTTATAGTGTAGAAAATATGGTAATACGTCTCTCGTGAGCTATTCATTAATGATCATCAAAATTAATTCAGTTCAATTTTATTTATAGAACGCCAAATCACAACAACAGTCGCCTCAAGGTGCTTTATATTGTAAGGTAGACCCTACAATAATACATACAGAGAAAACCCAACAAACAAATGACCCCCATGAGCAAGCACTTTGGCGACAGTGGGACAGAAAAACTCCCTTTTTAATGTCCAAAAGTTTATGTTTTAGCTAACTTTTTGATTATATTTAAATTTTGAGATGCACTATAACACACAAAACTGGCAAGTCATGAGTGGCCTTAGCTCTGTATTCTAAATCAAATAAAAAAAATAAATAAACTGAAGTTGGCCTGTTTTTCCCCTTTACTTTTGGGTCTGTCCAACTTAAATCAAAATGCAAGTTCCCAAGTACAAGTTTTTAGCAGCTAACGCTATCGACTTTGAAAAAAATTTTTTTTAACCACTCATTGCATATTTTTGAGTCTAAGAAAATTCCTCATAACTGAAAAGGACTCCAGTGTGTTTTTTTTTTACTGGCATTTGGGTAAAGTGTGCTAACTCAGTGACAACTTTTTTTTTAAGTTTTAAGAAACAGATTATTAGAAAAGGTATCCACATTTATGTAAACAAATTATCCATATGGAAATATTGTATTAAAAACAAACAAAGAAATGTAATATTTTATGTAAACAAACAAATGTAACATTTACATTAAAGTAATGTAGATAACATAGTGGAAGGTCTGTTTTCTGCCCAGTACACACTTTTTCATAGATTTTTGACAGAAAAAAAACTTCGTAATTGTAAATAATTGCAATTATTTTAACCATCAACCATTTAATTTCTTATCTAAACTTAACTGGAAACTTACTTTCTGTTGACTCACAAATGCAGCTGTTTTTTGAAAATAGCGTTGTCACTTCTGCAATACAGTTTTAGAAGCGTGTAGTCTCATTGATACTGTACAGGAACACAGAAAATCAACTCATTCATTATTCATAATAAGTATTACTTGAAACAGAATGGTTTAGAGTGTTAAACTTGGCAATAGTCAACAATCACTTTAAAGTCAATAAGACGAAATGCTCATAACCCTCCCCCCTCCCCACATGACGGTAACAGTGCGTTCTAAAATTAATGTTTCTTTATAAAGGCATAGTAAGACTTACTTGAGAAGTGCAAAAGTCAAGTTTCAGGTCTACAGAGCTCCACTGTCTCTTTGTCTGTATTAGAGTTTAATCATGGTTTGCAAAAAAAACCAAAAAAAACAAGTGTAAATGAATGAAATACCTGCTAGAAACTCGACTTGCTGCTTTAAACAAACAATGCTAAGTGTCAAAGTGTCAGTACAATGCAAGTCTTTATCTATTTATTAAAAGATAACCAAAAAGTTAATGATTAAGTAATGCACTTCCAGTAACAAGTAATCAAGGTGGAGTTTAGGAACCTTTGGGTGTGGATGAGTGTGGGACTGCAAACTGCTAGTGTACAAAAAACTTCTTTTTTTTTTTAAACAGTGGGACGTTACAACATGCTTGTGTTAAACATTATTTTCTAAATCAACTCTGTAGACAGTTTTATTACAATTTGCGATTCAATTTAAAATGAAATTTAATTTAAAAACTATATTGGTGGTAATAATAACTGAATTACTTTGCACACTCATCAAGAGCAGCCAGCAAAGCAAAGAGCTCATCATTTACAGAAGCATAAAGTTGTACTTATCCGTGAAACTGTGGCCACAAAGATGCACAAGTGATGCACCCAGTCATAAACAACATGGTGCTTTGGATTCAGATAGCAACACGCTGCACCAACATACTCAACATACTCAACATACCCAACATACCTTTTAGGTGTACATATCCTACACTGATTAATATAATTTAACTAAAAATGAAGAAGGATTAATCAACAGTATGAAAGTAAAAGTATTTTCAATGCTGAAAAAAAAGATCTCAAGAAGTCATGGAACCGCTTAAATCACACATTTGATCTTGATAATTGAAATATTCAAAATTAAAAATCTTTACTGACGTAATGCTCTTGTCATCTTTTCAGTATGACCTGGAAAGCAGACAACTGACAAATAGTTTAGATGCTTTATTAAAAGAGGTGAAGGTATAATCAAAAGACAGGGCATGTGGACAGGTAGGCAGCAATTCAGAGAAAATGAGAGTGGCTCGGTGGAGACTGGGCAGTCACGTGAGTAAAAAAAGTGTCCCAGAAGTTCCCAGTTGGACTCAGCTCTGGAAAATGTCATAGACAGTCAATGGTATCAATGCCCGTATCCACAGTGGTTCTGAGGAGGTTATCTGTATGATCCTCCAAGGATAAGCCTCCCCAGACCATCAGTGACCCACTGCCAAGCCATCATGCTGGATGATGCTGCAGGCAGTAAAACACTTACCACTGCATCTCAAGACACCTTTCACATCTATCTGTATGAACCTGCTCTCATCTATGATAAAAAGCCAGTGGTGAACCTGATAGACTCTAGTGAATTCCAATCAAGATGCATGATGTGGGACTGTGAGCACAGGTCCCACTAAAGGATGTCAGACCCTTATTCCAGCAGATGGAGTCTGTTTCTGATAGTCTGTGGGCCAGAAACAAGCAAATGAGCACCCCCTGGAGGCCATCCTTAGGCCTCTGTCAGTGTTCCTCCTGTTATACTCACTACACTCCATTGTCCTGACCAGGCGTCCTTATTGTTACAACCCACTTAAATGCAAAGTATAATCTGGGATGGGGTGTAACACAAAGTGAACCCCCCCCCCAAAATTAATCACCACATAGTTAACGTCAGTAAAACACCATTTATTTTACAATTAATGCAGACAAACTAATTAGGACCAAAATAAAACACAGGGAAGCTCTAAGTGTCAGCGTCTCCAAGGCCAAAACACAACTTTCTAGCTAAAAAAGACTACTGCTACTAAGACGACTCTGTCTGTAAGATAACAAAGTACAATGGCTGAGCTCCCTGTCTATCCACAAAACAGGAGAAAACGGTTGAAAGAAAAATGGCAGAGAACCCCTGTCTGCTTCCACTGTGGATCACTAGAGTTACCATTGTAAAGACACACCTTTACTTGCAAATGTCCAAATTGTATTCTTGAGCAAGCAAAGCCCACCTCATTAGTCTCTGGTTGTGATTGTACATGCGTTTGAGAAACACCAAAGGGTATAGAGAGCACCTAGAGGTCAGCTTGCATCGATATGCCATTCTGGAGAAGCTGATCTACCTCACCAACCTGAATGTGTTGGAAGCACTGTCTCATTACCAGCAGGTACAAGGACATAAACAAAAAGTTGAACTGGAGAAAAAAATCAGTCACCAAATATAAGGACAGAGCAATGGTTTTTGGTTACTATCTGTAAAACCAGTCTCTTTTTTTCCCTTTTCCTGTTTTCCTGTTCCCTCTCCAGTGAACCTCGTGTCACTTTCATTTGCACCAAAGGAAGCAAAAGTAAAGTGCTTCAGCGTCCCCCCCCCGATCCACTTTACAGCCCAAATGATCACCCCAAATCACACACTGCTTCTTTGTGTGGCAGCTTTGTTAAATAAATATGTCATGTGTTGTTGTTCATCTACGGTTGTAATTAAATCATTTTAAAACCTACTAAGGAATAGATGGTTTCCTGATACATAAAAGTGAAAGAGCGTGCAGTTTCCTGTTCACATGGTTGTACCTTAAACACAAGCTGCATATGAACAGGTCAATAAAAAGCTGTGGAGGCTGAGAATGATATTAGATGAGTAGTTTATAGAAGTTTGTGTCCATTAAAAAAAAATGAGTGAGTGAATGACAGTAATTAATAAGCATAAAAATTACAACGTATACATAGGTTCAGAAAAAACCTAATCTACTGTATATAAAGACTTGCCTGCACTCATTAATAATAAATCTGCATAAATTATTTATATTTATACAATATACTTTTGTATTTGTATTTTTTAGAGCATTTTCAGCTCTGCTTGCTAAATAAAGAGATATTTATATTGTTTTTGGTCTAACTAGCATTCTTCCTTTGTTCACATCGAGGTTAATAATCTCTTCCAGGTCAAACCTCCAACTTCTCCAAGAGGAGGAGGATAAGGTCATCCTCTTCCTCTTGTTCTACGTCTTGTGACATCTATAGTTGAGTGCAGCACTTCTTGGGTTTGGAACTTGACTTCCCCAGAGCAGCAAGGACGGCCTCTTCAAACACATCCTGCACTCCTATCTGAGAACCAAACAGAAAGAGAAACTCAAAGTTACCAAGAAGAAGAAAAAAAAAACTACAATAAAAACAACACATCAGAAAAAATGTGTAGCATGCGGGACTTCAGAGGTAGCTGACAGGTACTATTTGACCTCAAAGGCTGTTTTGGTTGACCCAACTTTGCAACATTATGTGGAAAAGTTTCTCTCCCTTAACAAACCGGGGTGGTGGATCTGTTTTATAAGAAGTGGATGTGCTCTTAGGTTAGGGGATCACACTTACTGCGTGACGGTCTATGCCTGGCACCAGAGAGGCGAGTCAATCTATAGGTTGAAACTCAGATTCATGTTGAACATTATGCTTTGTGTTGTGGTTGTGGAGCAGTGAACCAGCTCTTAATCTTCTTTATTAAGGGTAAATGAGAGTGTGCAAAACCTGCCTAAATGTTTTGTTGACTAGGGGAAGGCATTCAGTAATGCTATGGTGGTTGCAACTGTTCTAGAGTATGATTCTTGTGTTTTTCAGATGACATTTGCCTTTAATTCACATTTTTAGAAACAGATCTGCAATAGTGAAACCATGACCTGGAAATATCAGTCTTCCTTCAGAAACCCTAAAAACCTGCAATATCTAGACACTGATCCATTTAGTAGTTAAAAAACACACCAGCAGACTTCTTGTACCTGTGTAAGAGCTGAGCACTCCATGTATTTGACAGCTTTCAGCCTATGAGCCAGTTCCTGTCCGTCCTTGAAGGTCACAACTTGCTCGTTTTCCTTGGCCAGCATCTCCAGGGTGTAGCTGTCATCTCTCAGATCCACCATAGTCCCGACCAGCAGGAAGGGCGTCCCCGGACAGTAGTGTGCAATCTCTGGCAACCACTGTGAAGACAAAGACAAGGTCACATAGATTAATAATTAATTTTTATATTATTATTTTAATCTAAATTACTTTTAAGTACCAAGTACTTATTTATTCTGAAAGTAAAAAGAAAGTAAAAGGCATAAATGTAGATCTTATTAGAAACAAAATGCATACACCAAGTAGACAAACCTTTTCTGTGACATCTTGAAAAGATTTGGGTGAAACGACGGAGAAACAGACGAGGAAAACGTTGGTCTCTGGGTAGCTGAGGGGTCGCAATCGGTCATAGTCCTCCTGACCTGAAGGGGGAGACACAAAAAGCCTGATTAAAAGTTAGATTAATGATATTATCTGAAACATTTAAGTGATTAATGGAAAATATTTTTTTTGAAAAGAAACAGCTGGAGCAATATTTCCAACTGATTGGGTTAATTTGCAACAGATCAGTAACAGGATTTAAAAATATAAAAGCACATTTAATAGACACATAGTTTCTCAGAATGTTCATCAATCTGAAAATTGTGGAACAATTTCACAACAATGTTCCTTAATGTGAAAACTGTGGTATCTCATCATCTACAGCAGAGTGTCATCAAATGTTTAATAAAATCTGGAGTAATCTTTCGCCAAAAAGGCTGTTCCAGATTATTCCTCCCCTGTTTATGTTCTTTCATCTCTTTTTTGGAAAAAGCCCCAGTGATGGAAACACCAACAGGCTTACATCAGTTTGATGTTTGAAGGCGCGTAATGATGTGAAATAAACACTTCCTGCAAATGTCTTGAACCTGTCAGAAAAATACATACCGCCGTAAACTACAAAAAAATTGTACTCAAGTGCACTAATGAAGTATTTAGACTTCTTTACTTCTCACCTCTCTTCAAAACTAAAAGTATGAGTATTACTAAAGTAATACTAAAAGTAATTTATTAACGATTCTTGTTTTATTAATGTTGTTAGCATGGAAAACACTAGCCGGTATTCAGGCTGTATACGTGCCCTTTTGCAGTTGAAATTATCCACAAAGTCTGCTTGTTGTAGAAAACAAAAACATACAAACATTTATTTTCACACATCTTGAATTCACAGGAATTAGCCTGAATGTCCCTGTAATGCACCAGACACGGTCTGAAAAGTGTTTCACTCCACAGCTAGTTAATGCCTCTCTACAGTGTCCAACAACCCACACTGCACGATTACTGTGTATTAAAAGAACAGTACATAAAAATTAAATAAGTGGGAAAATACAGTTTAACAATAAATATTACACTAAAACAAGTTTTTAAAGCAAAATTAAATTACCCATCCTACACTTATCTGTATTCACAGTAATTCAACTCAGAATTATTAACAAATATACATTCTGCAAAATGCGAGTGAAGTAAGAGAAATTTACAGACCTTTATCTTATACAAATGTGTTCATTGAAATACATTTTGTAAATGACATTATAATTGCCCCTAAAGGTTTGATCTCCTGTTGCTGCTGTTACTAATATAAATATTACTTAACTGAAATTTTTAGTATTTATTAAACTGAATGAAGATTTTTTTTTTACCTGCAGTGTCCCAGAGTACCAGATTATACTCTTCACCATTCGTCACTTTAGCAGAGTAGTTATCAAACACCTGGGGGAGACAGAGGGCAAGGAGGACGTAGGATGGTTAATAAGATCAATGCCTCAGGTCCGGGCTGTGTGGATATCTCTGTCTGCCTCTGGCTCCTGGGGGCCGTTATTGTGGATTCCCACACATTCAGATCATAATTTTGATTGCAAAAGCTGTCACACAGGACAGGATTTAAAAAAATAACAATTATTCAAAAAATACAATAAGATCTTGAGAAACATTGCAGCTTGTTGACATGGACTGAATAAACTGATGAAACTAGGATTTATTAGCACACTACTCACTGTGGGGATGAACTCAGAGGGATACGCTTTGGTTACGTATGCGATGAGCATGCAGGTCTTTCCCACTGCACCGTCACCCACCACCACACACTTTATTTCCTTATCCTGAGAGAAAGAAAAAGAATTGAGGGAGGAAAAGAAAAATGTTGGGAAACAAATGAACTGTTTTAGGTAAAGCAGTTTCACCCCAGTTCTTTTTAATCCTCAGGCCTCCAGAGATGACACCGGACTCAGTAGTCATTTCACAAAACCTTTACAATACAATACAACTTCATTTGCATAGCACATTTAAAAACCAAAGTGCTTTACAGTAAAAACAGGAAAATTAAGACATGATTAAATAAAAGACTATTAACAAAGTGTCACATATGTCATCAGGTTGAGGGCACAATTATACAGGAATAAAAGGGAATAGAAGAACAAAGTTACTAAGATCAGATATAGCTAAAAGATAAAGTACATAGATAAAAAATTGAGCCAAATATAAAATAGGGACACTAACTAGATGGAAAAAGCAATGTTAAATAAGTGAGTTTTTAAATGGGATTTAAAATTATAAATGATTTAGCCCCTTGTTATCTTGTCGACCTCCTTAGTCTATATGTCCCTGGGCGAGCCCTTAGGTCTTCAGCCCAATTACTCTTGGTTTAGCCTAGATCTAGCCTAAATCTAGGGGTGACTGTGCCTTTGCCCTGGTTGCACCTAATCTGTGGAACAACCTTCCCATCGCTATCTGTGCGTCAGACTCCATTTTATCTTTTAAAGATGAGCAACAATATTGTAAATTCAGTAGAATATTTTATGGATAATGTTGGGTCTGTGTTTCCACAGGCCCCGCTAGTTTAGAGACTTATTCCTCATGAAGAACGGAAGACAAAACACAACATCTTCAACCGGTCTTTAACTCGCTAACGAGGGAAGCTTTGGTCAGAACCAGGTGGTGGAGCAATGCTCATCACCTGTCTCTAGCCCAAATCCTTCAAAGAGTAGCGCTCCTTGCAGCTATTTATTCCCATGATAGTTACAGTTTACACAATACAGCACAACACAAGCACCTCCCTCCATAAACCCCCCCAGTGGTTCTAAGACAAGGCACTATGTGTGTGTATGTGTGTGCAAGAACTTGTGTGTGTGTGTGTATGTGAGAATGTGTGTGTCATAGGGGTGCATTTGTGTGACCTCTTGCTGACCAAAAGGGTCATAAAAGCAGGAAGCTTACAACACAAGAAACAGATCTTCCAGAGGGGATGTATCTACAATAAAACCCACGTCAGCCTCCCCCAGCACCAAATTGGCTGGAGAGGTGGTCAGGATCAAAGGAATCTCTTTGATCCTACTGCTTGAACTAAGACTTTACAAATTTAAGAAACACAATGACAACATTCAACAATTTGACTTAACAGGTAACAAATGTAAATCAATAAGAACGGGGGTGATTTTCTGGTGCAAGTCAGGAGGCGAGCTGCAGCATTTTGGACAAGCTGGAGTCTATGAAGGAGAGCGGAGTGAAGACCAAAGTAGAGAGAATTACAGTAATCCAATCTAGAAGTCACAAAAGCATGAATGAGATTTTCAAGATCTTTATGAGGGACATAGTGCTTAGCCTTAGCAATAAGGCGCAGTTGGTAAAAGCTAGATTTGATTACTGAGGACAGTTGTTTGTTAAATTTAAAAGAGCTATCCAGCAGGACACCTAGGTCACTAACTGAGTCAGAGAAAGAAGTGGCAAAGGAACCAAAGGTATCAGCTAATAGGCCCCAAGGCATATGGTTGCCAAGCACCACAATTTCCGTTTTCTTTTCATTCAGGATAAGGGAATTGCCTGAAAGCCATTCTCTGACTTCTCCCATGCACTCGAGGAAGCAGTGCAATGAAGGAGCAATGTCGTCATTAGTGGTGCAACGGATCAAAAGTCTCACGGTTCGGATCGGATCACGTTTTTTTCGTCACGGATCGGATCAATTTTCGGATCAGCAGAAAAAAAGAAGAAGACAAAAATTTAACTCGCCATTTACTTATTTAAGTATTTTTTGCCTATTAAAAAACACTCAACTCAAGACTCATTCCACGCAATTATATAAAAACAAATTAAGATGCATTATAGGGCAGTACAGGGCTTTCTATCTACCACTATAATGAGCGGTCACGGTCACGTAGCTTTCTGTTGCCCTGGAGGTCCACCCATTTGTAGTTAGGGCAACACAAGATGCCTGGGACAGCTCAGCCATAAATTTAAACTTTTCCTGCTCATGCATGCTTGGAGCGATCTTGTCACTGAAGTGGACATGCGACAGAATATCATAGCGTGGCTCAAGCACGTTCATCGTAGTTTAAACTAGTGCTGTCAGCGTAAATCTCGTTAAAATGACGTTAATGCCATAACTGCAAATTTCCGTTAACTAGTTACCGCGGATCACCCCCGTGCGTGGGGCTGCACGGCGTCAATGTGTCAACTAATGCGTTGACTGGTTTAAACCCCTTGTTTTGCACAACAGAATACGGCCTCCCGTCTGCAGCTAAACACCCCAATAGCTTTTGTAATAGCTTCTGTAATAGCTTTAGCCCGGTCCGACTGGGCAGCAAAGGGCTGCTTAAATACCGCAAACTCCTCTGCTCCTCCACTTGGACCGCTAGCGCTGACCATAGCTATTGCTTGACAGACTGACCATGCGCACCATACACATAGTCTGATCTTCGGATCACGTGCATGCCGAACTGTGGAGTGGGATCGGTTCGGATTACGGATCAACCGTGCTCCATTGCACCACTAGTCGTCATCATCTAATTGAAAATATATTTATATATCAACGACAGAGAGGTGATAAGAAATGTTATATTTTTCAAAAATTAAGCTTAGGGGGAGCAAATAAGTATCCATAAGTTTGGATATCAGCCTATAATGAACAAAATCACAATGGTCAAGACACCTTTTTTTAAGGTTGCACTATAGCGTGTTTAAAAACAGAGGGAACATAGCCAGAAGACAATGATGAGTTCATTAAAAATAGAATACCGGGCCCAATTACATTAAAACCATCCTTCACAATGCAAGGTGGAAGAGGATCATATGCAGAACTAGTCATTTTAAGTTGCTTGACAATTTGCTTAAGTGTACAGACTGACACTGGCTCAAGCACATTCTCCAGTGAGAGCAGGGCTCACCACTGGGGGGAGTGAGGATTTGAGAGACAGAATTTTATCAGTAAAGAATTTTAGAAATTGTTCACGGAGAGCTGAGGATGGGACCATCAGCATATCAGGGCATGGATTGACCACTGAATTAAAGACTTTAAATAGCAATCGAGGGTTATGGCCATTGGTCACAATAATATCAGAGAAAAAGGCCGCTTTAGCACGTTTAGGAGCATTTGAAACTCCAGGCGGCTAGAACGCAAACTATCAGAAGATACCTGGAGATTATCTTTCTTCCATTTCCTCTCGTTAAGTATTTAAAATACAAAATACAGTGGAACCCCGACTTAAGAATACCCCATTTAACGAAAAATTCAAGTTACGAAGGCACTGAACAGCAATATTTCTGCCGTGTTACGGCAAAATGCCCGTGTAACGAAATCCGCTCGCTCTGATTGGCTGAGCCTACAATGCCCACAATGCCTTCCGAATCATGTGACAACCCCTTGGCTTTCGTAATTGTGCTTCGCTGTTCCACTTGAACAACGTATTGTTGTTCTAGTTAGCATTTAGCCTATAGCCTATCGTTCAGCATCGCCTCACTCACAAGGCGTGATGGGTGCTTTGACTTGCGAAAATTTTCAACTTACAAAAGACCCTTGGGAACGAATTAATTTCGTAAGTCGGGGTTCCACTGTATGAGTAACTGTATTCCGTTACAGTTACCATTCAAAAAGGTGGTATTCAGAATACAGTTACTTTGTTGAAATAAATGGATTACATGGTGGTCTTTTCCCGTTTCATATGTTAGGCTATGCCCTCTCTAATTTTGGTTATTCCACGTCGGTGGAAACCCAAACAAAACACACATTAAAAGGCTCTAATGTCTGTGTCTCAATCTCGCGTCTCATAATGACGTGAAGAAATATTTTTTAAAAGGATTTAATATGAAGGCAATAGGCAGAGTGTTACAGGCATCGCCCTAATGCTTGTAGCCTCATGGGCAGTGTAGTCCGCGCTGCAGGGAGAATGGACTGTCATACCCGTTATGTGTCTGTGAGCGCGAGGGAGAAAAAGGAGAGTGGAAAAGTCCGAGCTGTCACTGAGCAGAAACGGGAGCTGGAAGCATGTAAATATAATAATAACCACTGCAGCCAAGAAGAGTGCCTGACGAGCCCATTTTTAAGTAAGCTATTAAGACTCAACTGTACACTGTGTTCGTGTTTTCCTCCGAAAGAATAGGTTCCGTTGGAGCAGCCTTTCAACGCCTCTCTCTGTCTCTCGCTAGCAAAGTTGACCCAGACAACAAAGTAAAGCTAGTTTTCAGCTACGAGCCCGACACGAACCCGACGTATTAGCCAGAGGTCCCTTTACTACGGTTCGGAGCCGTGGACCTGTTTGTAAAAAAGCATGATAATATATCAAAAGTATTCAGAATACGTTACTCTCTTTGAGTAACGTAACGGAATACGTTACAAAATACATTTTGAGGCATGCATTCTGTAATCTGTAGTGGAATACATTTTAAAAGTAACCTTCCCAACATTGTGTGTGTGAGAATGCTAGGCCTTCAAAAGGCTGAAGTTTAGCCAGGAAAGACCCTGACATGCAGTGCATGACACCAGAGTTCTTGTTCTCAATAAATGCAGCTGAATTTATCGAGGAGTTTAAGATGATGTCCTCCCGCCTTTTGCACCTAACAGCTCCACTCTTCTGGGAAGGCTGAGTGTGTTTATGGGAATCTTTGATCTGCATATAGCCTTAAAATTGAAGACTTTAATAAGTGAATATGTACAGAAAAATCTTAGTTTAACATTGGTTTAAGTGAATTCACTCTTACACTTTGTGATGTCATGCCCCCACCACCTCTGGGCATAAACTGGAAACTCTCAGACTGACACCGGCTTCATCTACAAAAGAAAACACAAACGCAAAACATCCATAAAATGTGAGCAAAGCTTAATTAAAACAGATGAACAGAGCACACTGTGTTTAGAGACACACAGACTATGTTAAAAAGTATTTAGATACTAATATAACTTATAATGTCTATTACAAGTCATTACTAGTCATACTATTAATGACTATGTAATGACTGATAGTCTGCATATCACTGGATACTAGAGATGGCACGATACCACTTTTTTATGTCCGATACCGATATCATAAATTTGGATATCTGCCGATACCGATATGAATCCAATATTGTGTTTTTTAATCAATAAAACTGTTTCTTTAATATCTTGCTGCATTTTGTATAAGTTCATACTCAAGTTTAAATAAACAACAACACTAAAGCTATTCTGTTATACCTGCATGTAAAAAATACACTGCACCCAAAATATTTCATAGTTCAGCAACACTGATCAATCTAATAAACTTAAACCTACTCCATCCTCCCTATTCTGGTATTTTAAAGAGTACTTAGCAGAAATATTAAGCAACCTAACTAATAGGGTTGCAAACTCCCCAAAAAAAAAAAAAAAAAATAGGGAACCACCCCCACCCTCCACCTCATGATGCTTAATCGATGTAATCAACTTTAATTTGATGCAGGGTGAAAAAAAATGCACAGAAATAAATTATTTTTCAAGAATAATTAAATAGATTCAACATCTTTCTTCAACAGAATTGCAGAATTCACAGATGGTATCTTCCCAAAGGAAAAAGTACTATAGCTTACTGGGGTATATTAGACATAACAGTTACTATATACAGAAATGGACTTCTATACATTTTACATCAGATTAAAACTTTGGGTGTAAGATTCAGATAATTATTTATTAAAAGCTAGACATTTTAAATGAGAATAAGAAAGAAAAGTATGTCTTTGTGCCCCCTTTTCCCTGTTCATGCCCTATCGGCCCCCCTGGCTAAACTTTGCTAGATCCGCCCCTGCACAGTTACCAGGCGTCAGCTACGTAGAAAAGGATCCTGGTGTAGAAAGTAATATTAAATAAATTCTAACAACAGCGTATCAAGCTTAAAGGTGCTGCTGTTGTTCAGCCGCTGGTTTCCTCTTTCTGGTGCAAAGTGGGCCAAAAACAAAGAAGAGAGACGGACTCAACAGAAAAGCCGATCAGCTGATCATTGATCAGTTTCACGATTGAAGTAGCAGCAGGAAGGTGAGGGAGACAGAGAGAGAGGCAGTCGCTCCATATATCGGTTGTTAAGCTTAACATGGGAACGCTTTACAAACATTCAGAGATGAACTTACACACTTGCTTTACTTCTCTCTGGGATAACTTCCTCGGAGATGAAATGCTGGTTTACAGCCGCTCTATCACATGATGCATACTGCTCCGACGTTACACTGAGCCGCGTTACGCCGTGTCGCAAGTTTTGTGAGGTGTTTTTTTGATATTTAATGGATCGATTACATTTTTTATTTCTCCCTGATATCCGATCCAGTAATTTAGGTCAGTATCGGACCGATACCGATACATAATATCGGATCGGTCCATCTCTACTGGATACACTATACTATGTTCTAAAATACATTTTACACAATTCAAATATAGAAAATAATCGAATGCTTACCTGATATATTCACAGAGAAGATCTGTGGGGCGCAGCGTAGCACAGGATCTCCTCCCGATCATTCACGAATCACTTTTCAGTATCATCAGGTCTGATGTTTTACTCAGCACTGAGATTTATTTTCACTAATAATGATCATTCAAATGCTGTCTACGAAGTCATCTCACTGTGCGCTGTCCGTCAGGTGCATCCAGTCGATCCTGTTCAGCGATCTGCGGCAGAGAAATGATTTTCATGATATGGCTCATGTTTAAAAGCAAAACCATTTCAGTTCAATCCCAAGTGCGTCAAACCAAAAACGCTACAAAATAATAATGTATATTTTATGTTACTGGTTTATTTACTTACCTTTTGTTTTCTTTAGATGTAGAGGTACATTCACAATGTTAGTTTTCCAGTTTAAACTTTAGATTACGTCGCTGAGAGCGTCTACCTTACCTGGAGGGCTGGTGATATTGTGTTGCATTCAGTTGCTTCCAGTAAAATTCAACTCCTCACCTGTTGCAGAACATGTGACTGTAATCACTGCAGGAATTATTCTATAGAGGGCTTTTAACTCAGAAAATGGGTAAGAATTAATAGATTAGATTATGTATATTATTATATAGAGAGATTCATCTATTTTCTTCTACTTATCCAAATCAGGATCAGCCTGTTCCAGCTGTCAAAAGTCAGTGTTTCAGACCTCACTGCTGTCTAATACTAAAATACTGCAAAAATTAGATGGGACTCAATGACACCAGTGACCAATATTTTGTTTTGTTTTTCAGTTTGCTCACTTATTCCATTAATTTTTTGTTTGAATGGCATAAAAAGGTGAATAAATATCAACAAAAAATGTAACTACAAAACTGAATAATTCACATGCTAATGACTTTCTTCAGTTTTGTGTGTGTGAACAACATGAAACCACTAAAAACATTTTCAGCTTTTTTACTGTATCAGAAAAAAAAACTTGAACTTTGATCAAACTACAGCTGACACAAATCCAGTGTTTCAGCTGATTTGTAGAAATCAATATTAAACTATCAGGTTTTAATTTAAGACAAATCTTCATCAACAAAGGTGTGAAAGCTGCTGAGAGAAAGATGGCTTCTTTATGACCGGCACACCAGGTATTATAGGAAAAGCCATAAAGCCTGAAAATGAAAACAAACACTGTTGTGACAGTGATGTACACTGTCACTGTCAGTAAAACAGCGTGCTTACAGGAAAGTAACAGTAATCTAATTACCTTTTTGCAATAGTTATCCCTTACATTACTCGTTACTTGAAAAAAGTAATGGGGTTAGTGCCCGTTTGTGGTCTACAGCAAGCAGAAGAAGCTCTGGACCCAGATTAGTTTGTCATATCCTCCTGAGAGACCCAGTCTTTTCATCTATGTCCTTTCTAATGAACATTAGTTTGGTCAATATCTAGTGACTTATTTGAGCTACACTACTAAGTCCTGATACGCTCAATAGAACACATGACATCTCGTGTATTGGTGGACTCTTTTAGCTCCAAACAGGCAGGAAATCACAACAGTTATACAGAAAATATGTTCTTCCTTGGTTCTCAGGAAGATATTTTATCAGGGCGTCAGTCTTTCAATTTTTCTCTCAATTTGATGTGTATTTGTGGAGTTCCATCTTCCTATTATATGAAGGCAGCAAACATCAACGGCCTTGTGACCACAGCTCTTGCTAACCACCTTTGCAATGGAGGCCTGGAACATGGTCCATTAAGACTCTGTACTAAACCTCACCTGTGATACAAGAGAAACCCTTTCTGGTGCTGGGCAGATGTGATTATTAACTTATCTACCATCACACCAAATTTGAAAATGATGTCATGCAAATGGAATGCTAGACTGTTAACAAAGACACAGACACACAAACAGAACTGATTGCATACTCCCTCCACTTATCACATTAACAAATGAAAAGAATTAGATTTTTATGATCCCTGAGAAATTCTTTGTAAAAGACATCTTCTCTCAGCGGCTCCCTTCAGAGGCCACCACAGAGGCTCACCCTGTTCTCAGCATCATCTGTCACACCAACTCTCTGCATGTCCTCCTTCACTACATCCATGAACCTCCTCCTGCCTGGGAGCTCTATCTTCAACATCCTTTGCCCAATATATCCACTATCCCTCCTCTGGATATGTTCAAACCACTTCATCCTTGCCTCTCTAACTTTGTCTCCCTCTGTTATACTCATTTCTAATTCTGTCCATGGTGACTCCCAGTGGATGGTATCTGCAGCCCTGCTTCCTCAATCACTGTGCAAATCTCACAGCAGGAATGTAATTCTCACCACTCTTAACTGAGCTCTCAAAATGGCTAAGGCATTTTTCATAACACAGACAGTTTTTTTCAAAACTTTTATTAAAACATTCCTGACCAAACATATTGGTCTAATGTACAGTAAAAAGTGTTCAGACACAAAAAATGAAGTGTAAACAGTTTATTTGAATAATTGCTGAAATGGAGAAAATCATAATAACGACAAAGACATAAATACAATGTGAGAATGTGTAACCAACTACTGTGCAGTTCACTAAAGTCACACTACTGTTGCTGTTGAACCTCGAGGCCTGCTTTCAAGTTGTTGCTGCTCAGCCGCAGCCTTGGGCTGGTTGCATTAGGAGATTTGATTTGACGATCCAGTGTGGGCAATGAAAATGAATGAATGGGCACATCAAGGCAGCTATGAAAGCAAGAGGATTTACCAGCTGTACGCTGCCTTTCTGCAACAGTGTTAAGGTGTGAGTAACCCAAAGTTAAATCACTATGACTTAACCCTCTAGTCCTATTTGGGTTAATATTCTCTTATCTCTAATCTACACCTCCACCTCCACCGTCTCCTCCTTGTTCTCTTCTTCTTGTGGCATCTATAGCAGGATGCAGTGCTTCTTGGATTTAGTATCTGGAGGCTCCAGAGCAGCAAGAATAGCCTCATCAAACACGTTCTTCAATCCTTCCTGAGAGAGACAAAAAAGAAAAACAGCAACAAAACAAACACATGAGAGAGGTTTAGCAAGTTAAAGCCGGTTGAGCTGTTTGTGTTGCTTTCTTCACGGGTGATAAGTCCTTGAACAAGCGGGCCTGCGGGTGCCAGAAGGACTTCCAGTTCTATAGAAAACAGCCTACTTTAACCTTAGTAAACACTTTCCTGGTGCCTGTACTGGGTGTAAACCCTAAACCAGATGACAACACAATTAACTCTAAAATACTAATGTTGAGTGATTTTCACCCATGTGAACATTTTACAAAACCTGCTTGTTAGTGTTCCAGGGTTAAAGAGATCGATCGAGCTGAACTCAGTGGGAATATACACCAATATACACATCTGTTGGCTTCTGTTGGTAGTTTAAAGCCAGTGTGAAGCATTCAGAATGAGAATTTGCACCATTAAGTCTGAGGCCATGGTTGTGAGTTGGTAAAGGGCAGCGTGCCCAGTCCCACTTGAGTATGAGTAGGAATGGGCATGAGTGAGTGGAGAGGTTTAAGTATCTCAGGGTCATGAGTGAGGGAAGAAGGATGGATTGGTGTGACACCGACAGTGACATGGACACAGTACCAACCTGTTGTGATGAACAAGAGCTGAGCATGTAAGTAATGCTGTCAATATACTGGTCAATCTACACCAACACCCTCACCTTTGATCACGAGCTTCATGTAGTGACTCAAAGAGTAAAGCTGCAGATGCAAGTGGCTGAAAAGTGAGATACAATGTGATAAAATGTCACTGTCATCTTCCTGTGGGCTCACTGATTAAAAAGGACTCAGTCATTCAAGACAGACTCAGCATCATGGGTGTCATGTGCCTCAGTCTGGTCACTCTTTTCCTCTTTCTTCTTCATCTGTGTGTGGATGTGATTATCTACTAACCAATCTCTGGAAACCCAGGAGAGGCACATGTTTCCCATCAGCAATCAATACAATAATTAACCCTGGGTTCCTACCGCTTGTTAACCCACCCTGACCTACTCGTGCTCTGCTGGCTGAATTGGCACAGAACTTTGGATTTTAACCTCCTAGGACCTGGCGTCCACATATGTGGACATCACATTTTGGGTTATTTAGACCAAAATACTCAATTTTGTTCTACAAGGGCCTGATATCCACTTACGAGGACATTATACTGCTACTGTTCTATTAAAATTTTAAAAGAATATCCTCATATGTTGCTCTGATTTTTTATAAAAACAAAAAAAATGTGGTAATTCTTTGTTTTTACATTCATTGGGCCCCAATATGCCCACATATCAAAGAGAAATTAAAAATGCATGCCATGGAAGAGTTCGGGTCTTAGGAGGTTAATGTACCTTTATCACTAATGAAAAGGTTCATATTTTTCTTAACTTTGCACCAAAAAACTTATAGATACCAGTGCTTGTTTCTCAGCAGAAAATCACACCAGCAGACTTCTTCTCCCTCGTACCTCTGTCTCAGCTGAACACTCCACGTATTTGACTGCCTTCAGCTCACGAGCCACTTCCTCTCCACTTGTGAAGGTCACAGCGTGTTGCTTTCTCTCGGCCAGCTTCTCCAGGGTGTTGCTGTCATCTCTTAAATGCACCTGAGTCCCGACCAACAGGAAGGGCGTCCCCGGGCAGTAGTGTGAAATCTCTGGCACCCACTGTGGAAAAATCAAGGTCAGGTTTGATGGACTTTTACTGCAACAACTGACCTGTAGCTGTGTGTGTGCGCGTATATCTCTGAAGTTAGAAACCAAACAAAATTAACTTTGAGTTTGTCATGACTAAATCTGGATTTAAAAGCAAGTTGAGTGTATTTTTGGATGAGTCTTTGAACAGGGGAGAAGAATATATTTCATATTTTGTTTAATGTACATATTAAACAAATATGTAAGACTGCTTTCTTCCATTTGCGCAACATCTCTAAAATTAGAAATATCCTGTCTCAGAGTGATGCTGAAAAACTAGTTCATGCATTTATTACTTCCAGGCTGGACTACTGTAATTCACTATTATCAGGATGTCCTAAAAACTCGCTGAAAAGCCTTCAGCTGATCCAAAATGCTGCAGCAAGAGTACTGACAGGGACTAGAAAGAGAGAGCATATTTCTCCTGTTTTGGCTTCCCTTCATTGGCTTCCTGTTAAATCCAAAATTGAATTCAAAATCCTGCTCCTCACATACAAAGTCTTAAATAATCAGGCCCCATCTTATCTTAATGACCTTGTAGTACCATATCACCCTATTAGAGCACTTCGCTCTCGCTCTGCAGGCTTACTTGTTGTTCCTAGAGTATTTAAAAGTAGAATGGGAGGCAGAGCCTTCAGTTTTCAGGCCCCTCTTCTGTGGAACCAGCTTCCAGTTTGGATTCGGGAGACAGACACCATCTCTACTTTCAAGATTAGGCTTCAAACTTTCCTTTTTGCTAAAGCATATAGTTAGGGCTGGACCAGGTGACCCTGAATCCTCCCTTAGTTATGCTGCAATAGACGTAGGCTGCCGGGGATTCCCATGATGCACTGAGTTTTTACTTTCCAGTCACCTTTCTCACTCACTATGTGTTAATAGACCTCTCTGCATCGACTCATATCTGTTATTAATCTCTGTCTCTCTTCCACAGCATGTCTTTATCCTTTTTTTAAATTATATTTTTATTGAAAAAAGGACTTGTTACAATAAAGTGCATTGATATTATTTAGTCAAAAAAAAGACTTTTTCTTAGTCCTTTTGTTTTTCATTCAGATAACAAAAAGTGATCTTGGTGGCTTGACAGTGTATACATAATGCAGCATGTTTAACTTATTTGCATAAAGTACATTCAATACATATTGTGAAGTAGAGGGTCGACCTGACATTATACCGTACATGGGACACCAATTCAGGGCCGGTGTTAGGGATGGTGCCCCAAATTCAGGGCGGAGGGGGGACCCAAAACAAATCCATTTATTCCATATTTTGTAGAATTTGTCTTTTTGAATTTTTAAGGAGAATGTGAATTTTTCCATTTTAAATATCTCAAAAACCACCTTAAACCAATCCTCAAGTGTTGGCTGAGTTGGATTTAGCCACTTTCTGGTTATTATTATTATTATTATTTATTTTTTATTTTTTAATTTGCTGGCTGCTAATAGATCTTGTAAGAGCTTTGTGTCCCCTCCCCGGACCGAGCCAGCAACCAAACCCAAGTACAAATTTACAAAATTAATATCAAATTTTATCTTAAAAACCTCACACAGAGTCTCATGAATTCCCAGCCAGTAATTATTTAAGTTAGGGCAGTCCCAAAAGATATGGTAATGATGTGCCTCATCTGATCTTCTCCAGCATTCCGCTGTCCCATTTTTATATTTAGTTTGATGAGGGGTTTAGAAAAATCTAATAATGTTCTTCCTGCAGTGGTCTCTCCAATTAATGAACTTGTTGAGTACCAATGAAAATTATAAATCTTCTCCCAGTTTGTTATACCCATCGCTGATTCCAATTCCCATTTGATCTTAATGTTTTGAGTATTATCCTTCTTTGCCTGAAGGAGCACATCATATAGTTTGGAGATTGCCTTTCTCAGAGAACCAACATATGCTAATTTAACTGTCTTAAGAATTCCTCACTCAACCGAGTTTGGGCTTGGGATATTGCAATGTTTGTTAAAATAATCCCGCGTTTAAAGAAACCTACTTGTCTTAGGCTATTTCCTGTTTGTAAAGATTGAAAACTCTGTAGTGTCCCTTTATGTGTGAAGGGATGGAGTGTTGTTAGTCCACTCTCTATCCAGGACTGAAATCTTCTATCACTTTCATGTGGTTTAAAATCTGTATTGTAAGTGCACCATTTAAATAGTTTTAGTATCCGTTCGCTACCACATATTTTAATCAATTTATTCCAAAGTTTTAGAGTGTGGCTTATCCATGTTCCTTTAACTTCTAAACGGTCTGCCAAATTTTTTATCCGCAATTGAGGCTTGTAGTTGATGTTGTATTAAATTCTATGGACAGTAAAACAAAAATTGCCACCAACTAAAAATAAAATTGTGAGCACTGAACAGTTCTCCCTCTTCTGACTCACTCACACAGTCTTCTTACTGACTTGTAGCAAGTCCGAGGGAAAGCCTCCAACCCAAAGTGAGTTGCAGGGCCCTCTACTGTGACAACAGTCATGATGGTCCTCTCCTCCTTTTGTCCCTTTACTTTGATCAAGTTGGTTAACACATTTATGTTAAGTCTGGCTCTGTATCTTGTCTTAATCCTAACTACAAAATTTTAGTAGTGATGACTGACGGTTAAGTTTAACCTGTATTATCTGGTGATGAACGTCTGAACACTTGCAATTTCTCTTAAAAGCTGCGTGACTTTGCCACCTCCCAAGTCCGCCTTGTTCACACAGACTGCCATGCTCCTCGCTGAATCCTCTCCCAGAGTGACACTGGCTTTTCAGTCAATTTTACCGGCAGCCCCCAGCTCACCATGTCGGCTGTTGCCTTTTCAACCGTGTCGTACGTCGTATTTCCATCTTCATAATGTACTCTCAAACGGGCTGGATACAGGGTTTGGACATTGTTTACCTTCAATGTACCCCTGGCTTCGGCGTGTTCCTTCTGCTTTTTCAAAATTGCAGGAGCGTAGTCATGGTCAATGCTGATTAGATGATTGTCCATAGTGAAACCTATTTTCTGCCATGCCAAACAATTACCTCTTCCTTCATTTTAAAACTCTGGAATCTAACAAGGATAGATATGGGCTTCGCGTCTGGTGAAGGCTGCAGTCCCAGGGTGCGCTCTTTCAGTGTGCTTCTCCGTTGAGGCAGGGATTCCCAAATTTTCTTTGAGGACTTTCTTGATAAACGCTATCATTGCTTTTGCGTTTCCTTTGGCTCCCTCAGGTATTCCATATATTCTCACATTCTCTCTCCATGAGCGGCACTCCTGGTCTGTTAGCCTTTCTTGTATCTGCTCTTGAATTCGCAGCAGGCCTGTTAACACTTCTTCCATATCTTATAATTTCCTCTCATTTCCCTTGATCCTGCTCTCAGCTTCATCCAGTCTGGCGTTTGTCTTTGTAAACTCTGCCTTAATTTCTCATCAATGTTCACGCAGTTCTTTAAGTATTGTTTTGTTCGTCACTTCTTACTCCGTGTTAGCTTCACCTAGCATGTCTTCGCCGGAGCTAACAGTAGCGACATCATGCACTAACACATTTGCCTCTTTTGTCGTTGTCATAGTGGTCTTCCTGCTTTTTTGTTTCGTGGCCATTATTCCCCTATCCAGGAGTTCACTGAGAATATTTTTCTTGTAGTAATTTGATTTTACTGGGTGATTCTTAAATTTTGATCGGGAGACTACAATCTAAGCTGACATCCCTTAGTTGCCCCGCCCAAACAACTTCATCCTTGCCTCTCTACTTTTGACTCCCTCTGTTACACTCATTTCTAATCCAATCTCACAGCAGGAATGCCATTCTCACCACTCTTAACTCAGCTCTCAAAATGATTGTTTTCTATCCTGTCTTCCTTCTCTCACCCCAACCGGTCACAGCAGATGGCCCCACCCCTCCCTGAGCCTGGTTCCGCTGGAGGTTTCTTCCTGTTAAAAGAAAGTTTTTCTCATAAGGGGTCATTTGATTGTTGGGTTTTTCTTTGTATGTATTATTGTAGGGTTTACCTTACAATATAAAGCGCCTTGAGGCGACTGTTGTTGTGATTTGGCACTATATAAATAAGATGTAATTGAATTGAAATTGAAACAATTTTTAGTTTGTTGATTATTCTACAAGTAATTGGTTCATACCCTTTTTGAAAAAAATGTTACATAACTTAATCTGATATTGGATTATTAAATATTTTAGCAAATAACTGCCCCGTGTGAGCATGAAAACATAATATTCATTAGACGTTTATCTCTCCCTAAAGTCCGTTTTGAATTAGAGACTGTAGTTATTTGTTTCAGAAACATCATCATTAGATGTCCCAGTGGTTAAAGATCACTAATTAAACAAAACAATCAAGATAAAACCAGGATCAATGAAACAAACTAAAGAGACGCCAACATAAAAAACCCCTCAAATTAAAAGCAGAGGTAAAAAAGTGAGTTTTAAAATGAAATTTAAAAGATTATGTTGATTCTGCAGTATGAATATTAAGTTGCAGTTTATTCCAGAGTCTTAAAACTGTGACTGCAAACTCCCAATTAAAATCGAGACCTCTGCTGCACTATGACCATCTGGCTAGAAGATCTTAGGGCTCTTTTGGGGTTAAATAAGTTGAGCAGCTTGGTTGAATAGCTGGGTACCACACCATTTAAAACTTTAAAAGTAAGGAAAATCTGTGTAAACCTGCTAAAAGTGGAGTGATGTGATCATGCAGCGGCATTTTGGACTAACTGCAAACGATGAAGAGAAGAGTGTTTCAGACCTTTAGTACAGAGGATTGCAGTGGTCCAAACTAGAGCTGATGAAGGCATCAACACATTTTTCAAGGTCTTTTGGAAGAAGATATGATTTTGTTATGGTGATTTCACATAACTGATTAACATCTGGTCTTTACAACTGCAGTCACTTGCTTCTCAGATTTAAAAGAAGTATCTACAAACACCAAGTTGATATGAAGTGTTTTCTCCTCGGTTTCATCTGTGATTTCAATAGTATGGCATTATGCAAATAGGAAGATGTGTATAAATATTGTCATTTTATAGATAATTCATTTTTATAGATATGTAGAAAATATATTTAATTTGATATTTTTTTTAAAAATTTTAGTAGCCAATGGGAACATGTTGACGGATGTTCTGATAAGGAATTTTTAAAACTTTTTTTCGAGTAGAACAACAAGACTTTGTGTTTGTTTGTTCGTGTTTTTTTTTTTTTTTAACAAATTAATGTTTTTTACAGGCATATTGCGGTTTCCTTTAACTGACAGTCTTCGAGAGTTTGTTGGATTTAAAGGGCGGCCAGTGAAGAGAATTGCCTAATTAAATTAAGAGTCAGTATTTTGAATCCCCGTCAAATTAGAAACAAAACACAGTTACCAACTAAACAAACCCTCTCTGTGATGTTCTTGAAAGATGACGGTGATACGACAGAGAAACACAGAAGCAAGATGTCGGTCTGAGGGTAGCTGAAGACTCGCAGTGTATCATGATCTTCCTGACCTGCAGGCGGAACACAACACAAGTTTCTGAACAACGGTGTTACCCCTCCCCCAGAAAATGAATTTCCAAGTGGAAAAGACCTGAACTGAAAAAGGGTGTTCCCCACTTTCTGTCATCAAAGGTTTGACTAATACAGGATTTTTGCTCACCTAGAGCTGGGCGATAAAACGATAACGATATGTATTGCGAAATAACTTTTTCTCGATAGAAAAATTAAACTATTGCGATAGGCCTCATCTCTCTTGTCCTCTTAAAAAAGAGAAGAACAGCCAATCCAAATTAAGTACCGCAGAGCCGAACTAATCACAGCCGCAGCGTCACGTCACGTGACTTGTTATGTACAGCACAAGTGCCAAGCCGCACATGTGTATTTGTTTGGGAAGCAGCCAGCCGCCGTGCCGACCGGGAAATGGAGGAAATGAGTGTGCCGACTAGAGAAAAATCAACCGAGAGCGTGAGCGAAGGTTACCGAAGAAAAAACGATGATGGTTCCAATGCCGGAGAGCTTGTCGAACGGAAGGGCCACAGAAGTTCCGTAGACAGAAGGTATTTTCGCTATTTCAAGTCTGACAAAAAACAGAGTAGCGCGCACTGTAAATTGTGCCGAAAGCAAGTCTGGAAATACAATAAAGCGGTGCATGTTCAATCTCTGACTGAAAGCGCTAATTCGTCATTCGGCTTTTGTCAGACTAAAGTAACTGTTAAAACTGTTTGAAAAGCTAAGCTATACAACAAGGAGAGATTGAGAATTTCCTTTTAGTTCTCAGTTTATTTGATATTGACAAAAGTTAGTCAATTTTGTCTGTTCTTCTGTAAAACAAACTAAGATTTATTTTTAGAATTAATATTTTGTTTCTAAGTGGAATTGACAATTTAGTGGTCTGTTTTGTTTTTTCTGTTTTTAAACTTAAACGCTTTAGCGGCTGCCTTTTGTGTAGTTTGCAATATTTGCCTTTATTTTCTGAAAAAGTCTCATGTTCCTTAAGTACATCTACCCTGTTTAACTTATTATGGGAAATAAATATTTAAATCAAAACAAGCTGCTGATTATTTCACATTTTACTTGTGAGCAACGGCACATTTATATCTTACAAATATAGTTATTTGGCTTATATCATGATATATATCGTTATCGCCTGAAATGAAAAAACAACATATCGTGATATGAAAAAATCTTATATCGCCCAGCTCTATGCTCACGTATGTCTGTGAAGGTTCTCAGTCATCCAGGTCATTGTAGTCTAAGGAGACTCAGCAGTCCATCTGCATCTTAAGGACAAAGGTCACTCTTTCGAGGATGCCAATGTTCACATTTTGGACAGAGAGGACAGATGGTTTGAAAGAGGAGTGAAAGAGGCCATCTATGTCCACTGTGAGCGACCATCTTTGAACAGAGGCGGTGGTTTACGACACCAACTGTCTGCCATCTATAATCCAGTTTTGAGTTCCCTCCCCAGACGCCTTAACGCCCACTCACATCCTGGGCCATCTGACCTCAGGAAATCACATGATAGGGTGGGGCCAGGTTTCACAATGAGCTCACCCGAAACCCTGGCTGATTAGGACCCACACCCGCTTTCACACCTTGGCTCATGTGATTAGGTAGAGGATCATTAGGGGGGACACTCCCACAGGGGGACACTCCCACAGGACTTAAATCTGGGACTCTCCGCCATTTGACCTTAGAACTGAAGAAGATTCTCGGATGAGAGGTGAAACGTCTTCAAGCAACTTAAAGAAGTCCAGACGCTTTTCTTTCCAAGCTCCTTAGACTAAGATGACTGAGAACCTTCACAGACATTATACAATAGATTTTTCTTTCTAAGATTTTTGCTCACCAGTGACTTCATCAAAGGTGCTAATGAGAATAGGGCTCAGTGGAAATCAAGTATACAAAATTGAGATTTCATGGGTTAAACACTGAGACAATATTGTCTAAGTTTAAAAGTTTGATTAGGTAGAGGATCAATAGGATCGTCTAGGTCCATGATCCTGTTGACTCCCATACTATACAGCTTAAAATCTGGGACTCTCCACTAATTGTATTTAGAATTGAAGAAGCTTCTCGGATGAGAGGTGAAACATTCACAAGAAACCTAAAGAAGTCCAGATGCTTTTCTTTCTAAGCTCCTTAGACTAAGATGACTGAGAACCTTCACAGACAGTATACAATAGATTGTTTTTGTATTTAATACACTGAGTTTCGATGTACTTTTTACCTGTAGTGTCAAACAGTCCCAGACTGTACATCTCTCCACCAACAATCACTGTCACAGCATAGTTGTCAAACACCTGGAGAAGACAGGGAACAAAAGTTAAACAAGACATAAACAAAGATAAGTAAACATGCAAATGCAGCAGAATCATTACAGCATGACTAACCAGAGTCAAACTGATTCATGAAATGTGCTGAGTGCTTTCATGAATATTAGTTTGCAGCTGTTCAGGTAGGCAGATGTGTCATGTCTTACTTTACTCCTCCTTACTCACGTTCAGGCTTCTGCCACGTGTGTTAAAGCAGCTTATCCCAACATTCCTGGTAACCTCGGCTCTGGATGTGAGTGGATGCAGGGAGTGTTTTATAGCTGCTGTGCTTATTTGAATACTTACTTTCAAACTCCAAACACACTACAACAGAAATTGGTCCACACTGTATTTGTGAGAACACAATACACAACCCACTTTGATTGGTTTTGCATGTATGTGCGTTTGTACTGTCTGTCTTTAGTGTTCTGTAGAGTTCAGTCACTGATCTGCAAGTATCACAACCTGTGTGACACAAAAGAGCGGTTCAAAGGAACCTGAAATCTGACTGGTGTATGTCTGCAGACTTTCATGCCACGAGTTTCCTGCAGAGAAAAATGTTGTTGTTGTTTTTTTTTTTTTAGTAGCTTTTTTTTTTTTTTTTTTTTTTTAAATTTGTGGTATTTAAGCCTACTCACTGTGGGTATGTATTCTTCCTTTAAGGTTGTGCCTGTATAGCTCAGGAGCAATTCATGCTTTCCTGAATCACGATCACCTACCACCACGAGCTTTATAGTCTGCATCTGAGAGGTAGGAGAAAGAATTTTTTTAAAAAGGAGCAAAACTGGGAACAAAATAAACCGTAAAGACAAGTAACTGATTTGTGTCTCATCATCATCATCATCACCTTTATTTATAAAACACTTTAAAACAACCACAGCTGACACGAAGTACTGTGCGTTGGAACTATATAATACATTTACATAAGATATAAATAAAAGAAAAAAGGAAAATAATTAATTAAACAACTAATTTAATTACAAGAGAAACTAAGTCTCACTGAGGTTAAAAGCCAAAGAATAAGTGGGTTTTAAGACATGATTTAAAAGAGGACAGTGAAGGGGCCTCTAACGTGCAAGGGCAAATTATTCCATAATTTAGGAGCAACATTAGAAAAGGCCCCGCACCCTATGAGCTTCCTCCTGGATCTCGGTGCCTTCAGGAGCAGCTGGTCAGCTGACTTGAGAGACCGACAGGGTGTGTAAGGATGAAGAAGCTCAGAAAGGTAAGGCGGGGCAAGATTGTGAAAGCATTTAAAAACAAACATAAGAATATTAAAATGAACTCTAAAAGGAAAAGGCAGCCAGTGCAGAGAGGCCTGCACAGGGGTTATACAGACGTGGACAAAATTGTTAGTACCCTTCAGTCAATGAAAGAAAAACTCACAATGGTCACAGAAATAACTTTAATCTGACAAAATAAATAATGAATACAAATTCTATGAACCCTAACCAATGAAAGTCAGGCACTGCTTTTCAATCATGCTTCAACTGAATTATTTAAAAAATAAATGCATGGAACAGGCCTGAACAAAAATGATGGCTGCCCTAGAAAAGAATGGAAATTTTAATTGAAGGTGTGTCCACTAATCAGCATCACAGGTGTCTACAATCTTATAATCAGTCAGTGAACATATATATATATGACTCCAGGTAGTAGTGATGGGTAGATGAGACCTCGTGAAGCGTTTCAGCACATTCCCCAAACTGTATCGATACTGTGTCGACACAGTGTTGCTGTTTTGCTCCATACTGACACCTGCTGGACATTAAGTATCATTGCAGGGAACTTGAGACTCAAACAGACACTGATTCAATGACCTAGTCATACGTGTATACACTGTAAGGTATTGTATTTTCCATGGAATCATTTTATATCTTTTACATTTCAAATATTTTAGACATCTTTAAAATATATTGTGAATGACATTAAGTGAAAATTAAAATGAAAGTACTGTGAACATAATATTACCCATTTAAATGTAATTGACTCAGAGTTTATTATAAATTTCTATCCAGAAAAATAAGTTTATCCATTGTTTTTGCATTCAGTCTATTGCGGGTTTTTTTTTTTTTTTTTTTTTTTTTGGCACCATTTCCCCAGCTTTGGAAAACTCACAGGCACAGATGAAGCTGGGGTACACAAACTGTAAAGCCAGGTGGAAAAGGTTCTGATAAGATGTCTTCCTATTCCCTCAGTACCTTAAAGGATCCTCTGATGTTGGAATGTTTCTCTCCGACACTCTCCACAATACTAAGGGGTTGGCAGTCCTTTATAATGAAATTCAGGACTGCCTGGCCCAGAGCAGTCTTCCTAGATGCTTGATTTCAAAATAATAAAACGCATAATAAAAAAAAATATGATAAAGCTGTTCAGTGTCTATATAGGCCTACCTGTGTTCATTCTCAGTGTGTTTGTCTCCTCATTTTCATGTTTGGCTCTGTAATGCCTAAACACTGAGGAGGTGTTCTGATAGATTACACTGAAACAAAGACAGACAAACTATTACCGTATTTCCAGTTAAAAGATCAAAATGATCCCACACAGCAGAAACATTTCTTTTTCTTTCGGGCTCCATTTTGTTATGGAGAGATGTGTATTTATTTATTTATTTTTATCTTTGCGAGAGTAATTTTGTGTTTTGTTTTTTTTTTGTTTTTTTTGGTGGCGACTCATTCCGTTGGCAGATGCGGATGCGGTACCTTTTAAACACAGCTTGGCGCGTTGGCAATGAGCGATACAGCAGCTGTATCGATCACGTGACTTTTTCTTAAAGCGACGCACGCACCGATACAGGCTTCACTCTGTGAGCTTGATACAAGCGTCAGTGCGTCAGTGTTGCTGGACCCATCACTACCAGGTAGTCACTGCGTTGTTTGGTGACATGGTGTGTACCACACTCAACATGGACCAGAGGAAGCAAAGGAAAGAGTTGCCTCAGGAGATTAGAAAGAAAATCATAGACAAGCATGTTAAAGGTAAAGGCTATAAGACCATCTCCAAGCAGCTAGATGTTCCTGTGAGTACACTTGCACATGTCATTCAGAAAGTTAAGATCCACGGGACTGTAGCCAACCTCCCTGGACGTGGCCGCAGGAGGAAAATTGATGACAGATTTAAAAGAGAGATAATCTGAATGGTAACAAACGGGCTCAGAAAGACTTCTAAAGAGATCCAAGCTGAACTTCATGCTCAAGGAAGTGTCAGATCGCACTATCCTTCGTTGTTTGAGCTAAAGTGGGCTACATGGGAGAAGACCAAGGAGGACACCATTGTTGAAAACAAATCACAAAAAAGCCAGACTGGAATATGCCAAACTACATGTTGGCAAGCCACAAAGCTTCTGGGAGAATGTCCTGTTGACAGATGAGACAAAAATGGGATTTTTTGCAAAGGCACATCAGCTGTATTTTCACAGATGGAAAAATGAAGCATATCAAGAAAAGAACACTGTCCCAACTGTGAAACATGGGGGAGGCTCAGTTATGTTCTGGGGCTGCTTTGCTGCATCTGGCACATTGTGTCTTGGATCTGTGCAGGGTACAATGAAATCTCAAGACTATCAAGGGATTCTAGAGAGAAATGTGCTCACCAGTGTCAGAAAGCTTGGTCTCAGTCGCAGGTCATGGGTCTTACAACAGGACAATGACCCAAAACACAGCTAAAAACACCCAAGAATGGCTAAGAGGGAAACATTAGACTATTTTAAAGTGGCCTTCTCTGAGCCCTCACCTCAATCCTATTGAGCATCTTTGGAAGGAACTGAAACATGCAGTCTGGGAAAGGTGCCCTTCAAACCAGAAACAACTGGAGCAGTTTGCTCATGAGGAGTGGGCCAAAATACCTGCTGAGAGGTGCAGAAGTCTCATTGACAGTTACAGGAATCGTTTGATTGCAGTGATTGCCTCAAAAGGTTGTTCAACAAAATATTAAGTTGTGGGTACCATCATTTTTGTCCAGGCCTGTTCCATGCATTTATTTTTTTAAATAATTTAGTTGAAGCTTGGTTGAAATGCAATGTCTGACTTTCATTGGTTAGGATTTATAGAATTTTATTTATTATTACTCTTGTCAGACTAAAGTTTTTTTTTCTGTGACCATTGTTAGTTTTTCTTTCATTGACCGAAGGGTACCAACAATTTTTGTCCACGTTTGTATGCTCTCTTTTACGAGTTCCTGTTAGGAGTCGCACAGCAGCATTTTGAACCAGCTGATGACGTAAGAGCAATGACTTACTCACCCCCACATAAAGTGAATTACAGTAGTCCAGATGGGAAGAAATAAAAGCATGGATCACTGTTTCAAGGTACTCCCCTTAAATGATAAAAACTGGACTTCACCACTGTTCTGATTTGGTTGTTGTCCAATTTAAAATCACTCCCAACTTAAAACCAAGGTCAGTAACAACAGGATTAAAATAAACTTCCAGATGTCCGAAATCAACAGAGGACTCACAGGGACCACTAGGTCCACACACGTCTGTTTTGTTTTCATAAAAATTTAGAAAGGTTAGAGCCAATCAAGTTTTAATGTCATCTAGACATGTCAAGAGAGGTTTTATGGAGATGCCATCCTCCTGCTTTAGTGGCAAATAAATTTGGCAGTCATCAGCATAATGAGATCCTAATGAAAAGAGATCCCATGCCTTCTAAGGATGGAACCCAGAGACAATAGATAGAGCAAAAACAGCAGTAGCCCTAAAATTGAGCCCTGTGGGACGCCGCATGACAGAGAAGCAGAAAATGATTCGGAACCGAGAAGGCTGACAGAGAAAGTTCTGTCTGCCAAATAAGACCTAAACCAATTAAGTGCAGTCCCAAAATTACAATTTTTTTTTGTTAAGGCAAAAAATTACGTGTAAAACTCTGTGCTCAGGTTCCCTGGCTGTATTTGTTTCAACTTAAAAGTACGAATTTTGACCCAATTTATCTGTCAATTACAAATTTAACAATCCAATCAAAGAACAGATGGGTTTGACTGTTGGAGGGGTGCTTTACTGAGCTTCATGTCCTGGAAGGGTAATATAGGGTAGTATTAGCCTGTAGCTCAGGTGGCAGAGCAGGTCAGCCACTAATCAGAAGGTCGGTGGTTCGATCCCAGGCTGCATCCTGGCTGCATGCCAAATATCCTTGGGCAAGATACTAACCCCATGTTTGCCTACTGGTGGTGGTCAGAGGGCCCGGTGGCGCCTGTGTCCGGCAGCCTCGCCTCTGTCAGTGCGCCCCAGGGCAGCTGTGGCTACAATGTAGCTTGCTATCGCCAGTGTGTGAATGTGTGTGTGACTGGGTGAATGACTGAATGTAGTGTAAAGCGCTTTGGGGTCCTATGGACCAGAAAAGCGCTTTACAAATGCAGGCCATTTACCATATTTCTATGTGAATATCCCATAAGGGTCATACAAGCAGGGGCGGTCCTGGCCTGTTTGGTGCCCTGGGTGAACACTGATAAAATCTAAAATTTTGTCTTATTATTTTTGTTCTACTCAGTTTTATTCTCTTATATCCAGTTGGCACTTTATCATCACTTGATTAACTAAACAGGATTACTCGTCATGACTCGGTTGCTGTCCACAGTCAAAGTGAATGAACATAGACTTCAGTCTGTCTCCAGGTTTCCTGGAATGACTTTTTAAATCGAGCAGATGTCGCTGTTGAGCGATTCACCGAAACAGTGTCAACAGCAATAGGGGTGGGTTTTTATAATCGATTTATCGATTAAAATCGATTCTGGCTTGGATAACGTAAAATCGATTCATTAAAATCCTGAATCGATTTTTTAATATAAATTTATTTTGCCCGAAATGCCAGAATCTCAGGTGAAACCTCACAAAATTTCAACAACCACCAAACAGCTAAAACAGTAAATGAGAGCAGGTACTGGGATCTGCACAAAGACGTAAACACACAGCGCGGACCTGCCGACGGATCAGAATCAGTGAGATGTCGCCTTTCTCACGATCGGGGCTGAAAGCCGACAGCTCGCTGATTCTGATGTTTCGGCGGTCCACGCTTTGTGTTCACGCCCTTTTTGCGCTGATTCTAAAGCTGTTAGTTTGATCTCTCTCCAAACAATATTGACCGAACCAGCAGCAAAAGAAGATCCAAACTACACTTCACATAAACATCGTCATGAATTCACTCTGATTTTTACTGTTTTGCTTCCACCACGATGCACAGCTCTCTCTCTCTCTCCCTCTCTCTCTCTCTCTCTCTGTACTTCAAGAACAGTTTCCCATCTAAAAATCTCTTTTTTTCATTATTCGCTTGCTTGTTACGCACAAGTCTACCGTTGTTTACAGCGCTGTCGGACGCGTTTTTTTCCCCCTTTTACATTCTTCCGAAAAGAAAACCTAATTTCTGCTGTTCAACGAACCAATTTAAACTTTTTAAAATTATGCAAACTGCAAAACGCTTAACCTTGTCTCTAATAAAACCGCTGTAATGTCACAGGTAACGTTCATATGTTGATTAATGGTTTTCTTTCGTTTTTGATGTACTGCAGAATATTTTTATAAAATCCCAGGCCAGGAAAATCACCTTCATGTTTTTCTGTGTTTTATCTTCAGCTTTAGCTACTTTGACACAAAGGCATCTGCTGTGATGCTCACACCTTTGATAAAGTCTTGCATGTGTCAGCTTCCTTTTTATAGATACAGAAATATGTAAATGTACTGATCTGAATTATAATATTTCTGACTGTCAAAATTTCCCAGATTTAAATCGAATTGAATTGAATCGAATTAAATCGAATCGTGGATCGAATTGATTCGGGACCTTGTGAATCGGAATTGAATCGATTCTAGAAATCAGTGACGATACCCAGCCCTAAACAGCAAGCAGAAGAAGCTCAGTCTGGATCCAGATTAGTTACTCAAATCCTCCTGAGAGTCCCAGCCTTTATATTTATGTCCTCTTTAATGAACATTCGTTTTTGGTCTATATCTATTGACTTATTTAAGCTACACTACTAAGTCCTGATGCGCTCAATAGAACACATGATATCTCATGATATCTCATGACATCTCGTGTATTGGTGGACTCTTTTAGCTCCAAAAAGGCAGGAAATCACAACAGTTGAACAGAAAATATGTTCTTCCTTGGTTCTCAGGAAGATATTTTATCAGGGCGTCAGTCTTTCAATTTTTCTCTCAATTTGATGTGTATTTGTGGAGTTCCATCTTCCTATTATGTGAAGGCAGCAAACATCAACGGCCTTGTGACCACAGCTCTTGCCAGCCACCTCGAACATGGTCCATTAAGACTCTGTACTAAACCCACAAACAGAACTGATTGCATACTCCCTCCATTTATCGCATTGACAAATGACAAAACCCCAATCAGCTGATTTCTCATGTGCAATAACTTTAGTCCATTTACTGAAGCCGCACAACTTTCACTCTGTCATTCTATGATTATTTTCTGACTTACAAAGCCTTGGAGTAAATAGAGATGGGTATAGAATTAGATTTTTATGTTCCCTGAGAAACTTCTGAAAAAGACATCTTCTCTCAGCGGCTCCCTTCAGAGGCCACCACAGAGGCTCACCCTGTTCTCAGCATCATCTGTCACACCAACCCTCTGCATGTCCTCCTTTGCTACATGTATGAATCTTCCCTGAGGCCTTCCACATTTCCTCCTGCCTGCCAGCTTCATCTTCAACATCCTTTGTCCAGTATATCCACTATCCCTCCTCTGGACATGTTCAAACCACTTCATCCTCGCCTCTATAACTTTGTTTCCCTCTGTTATACTCATTTCTAATTCTGTCCATCCCGTTGACTCCCAGTGGATTGTATCTGCAGCCCTGCTTCCTCAATCGCTTTAGTGCAAATCTCACAGCAGGAATGTCATTCTCACCACTCTTAACTCAGCTCTCAAAACAGTTAAGGCATTTTTCACAACACAGACAGTTTAAAAAAAAAAAAAATTATTAAAAACCTCTTGACCTTGGAAAGAGAACTACAAACATATTGGTCTAATGTACAGTAAAAGTGTTCAGACACAAAAGTGAAGTTTGAAAGATTAATTTGAATAATTGCTGAAATAGAGAAAATCATAACAAAGACAATATATACAGTCTGAGAATGTGTAACCAAATACTGTGCAGTCCACTAAAGTTCAAGGTTCAAGGTTCAAGGTTCTTTATTTGTCACATGCATAGTTATACAAGTATAACACACAGTGAAATGTATCCTGACACACTCCTCGACATGTGCAAAAAAGGAGGGGGGGGGGGTAGAGGAATAACATTATAAATATATATATACATTGGGTGAATGTGCAGTAGTAGCAGCAAGCAGGTGAATTCTGTACATTAATATGAATAGACATCTGACTATTTTACAGAATGGACAATATAAACATATTTAAAGTTAAAGGAGTTGAGTGTCTGGAGGAGAGTCTCAGTCAATTAGGGCCCGGATGGCTTGAGGATAGAAGCTCTTCTTGAGTCTCTCTGTCCTTGCCCGGATGATGCAGGACCTTCTACCAGATTGTAGAAGTTGGAACATTTTGTTGCCGGGATGGGACGGGTCCTTCAGTATCTGCGTTGCTCTAGTCCGGCATCTCCTGGTGTAGGTGTTCTGAAGCGGGGGGAGAGCAATCCTGCAGCAGCGTTCTGCTGTACGGATCACTCTCTGGAGAGCTTTTTGGTCCTTCACACAGCTGTTCCCACACCACGATGTGATGTTCTGTGTGAGGATGCTCTCCACAGCGCCTGTGTAGAAGATCCTGAGGATCTTTGGAGAGACCCTGAACTTCCTCGGTTGTCGGAGGTGGTACAGGCGCTGCCTAGCCTTTTTGGTCTGGACCTGAATGTGGGCAGCCCATGTCAGGTCTGAGGAGATGTGGACACCAAGATACTTAAAGGACTGCACCCTCTCCACTGGAGCTCCATTGATGATAATGGGCTTGTAGTCTCTATGCTGACTCCTTCTGAAGTCCACCACCAGCTCCTTGGTCTTGCCGACGTTCAGCTGGAGGTGGTTGTCCTGGCACCATGATGCCAGATTCTTCACTTCGTCCATGTAGGCCGCCTCATCGTTGCTGGAGATGGCGCCCAACACCACTGTGTCATCAGCAAACTTCACAATGGTGTTGGAGCCGTGGGTGGCCACACAGTCTGAAGTGTAGAGGGAGTAGAGCAGTGGCGAGAGGACACACCCCTGTGGTGCTCCTGTGTTGATGGTGATGCTGTCGGAGACACACCTACCCACCCTCACCACCTGAGTTCACACTACTTACTTTCAGCAGCCACTTTATTGGGTACGCCTGCTCTACTAACCTGTTCCACTTGTTAGTGCAGTTAACCCATATGAAGCCTGCTTTCTAGTTGTTGCTGTTCAGCAACAGCCTTGACAGCTAACATATCTCAGCATTTCAGCTCCAGCTTTTCACCACTTCTTCACACTGAAGCTTTTCTACAAGCTGCATGAACACACAGCGAACGCGATCACATCAAGGCAGCTATGAAAGCAAGAAGATTTACCAGCTTGCTGGGTTCACTCTCTAGGTACTCTGGCTTTCTGCAACAGTCTCAAGTTGTCAGTAACCCAAGTTAAATCACTATGACTTTGGGTTAATATTCTCTAATCTACCCTTAGGCCCCCTCCTCGATTCAGAGATTCAGGTAAATGGCCTTCTTGACTCCCTGCTCATACCAGCGTTCCTCCCTGTCCAGAATGTGTAAATCCTCATCATGGGGAGGTTACATCTTTCTACATTTTACAATGCTGTGATTGCAGCAATTCTCCAACTCTCTGTGAATGGTACTCATGGCCATTGATCAATGGTCTGTGATCAGTAGTTGTTGATTAATGGTCATGAGAATTTGCATATTAATGATCAAGGAACTGACCTCACAGCCAATTGTTCATTCAGTGGTGTTAGTTTCAGTCACTGTGTAAATGTACTGATTATAAGGTTGGGGAAACCTGCAGTCAGCTGAGACTGAAGAAGTCAGTTGGATGAGTGACGAAACGTTTCTCCCACTGAAAACATTACGTCCAGATGAACAGAATCAATCTTTTGGGAGTTAGCATTACTTCTGTTCTAACAAATAAATAACGAAACACAATATTAAATAAGACGTCACTGAATTTATTGCTAGTTTTAAATACATTTGACTTTCAATGTAAAATGATAGTAAAGTGTATGAAAAAGATCAAAGGAGCACAAGTTGTAAAGATTTTTGGTTTCCAGTTAATTTAAGTCTCTAACTATTACCTAACTCATCTTGTCAGTCAAAAACTGATGACTGACTGCACAGTGTTAGATAAAGGTCTACACAAGATGTAACTGGTTGTAAAATACAATATGCACAATTCAAATAATACAAAGCAAAGGAATGCTTGCCTGATATAGTCACAGAGGTGATTTGTGGTGTGTGGCCTACCTCAGTATCTTCTCCGGGTCAGTCAGGAGCTTTTCAGTATAATTCCAGCATCAGCGTCCTCGCGCTGTCACGGTTCATCAGTATTTTAACACTGCTCTGAAAGTTGTTTGGCCTCTCAGCAATTATAGCAATAATAGTGACTCAGAGGCTGCCTAGAAAATCTTCTGAGCGTGCTCCTGTTTTATCATCCAGTCGGTCCTGTTCTGCACTCTTTTCAAAAACGAAACTACCGGTATGTCAAGTTGTAGTTTATGTCACTGACAGCGCCTACCTTTTGTTCTACCTGTTCACACCTGTGTGATGCATTCAAGTTCCCTTCCTCACTTATTTCACGAAGCATTACTGGCTGACTCCCAGTGGATGCAGGGCTGGACTGGGACAAAAAATCGGCCCGGGCATTTTGACTAGAGACCGGCCCACCAGGTATTATGGTAAAAACCATAAAGCCTTTGAATGAAAACAAACGTCGTTGTGACAGTGATGTACACTGTCTTGTTGGTATATATGTATCAATCTAGAACTTAAACCTACACCATCCTCCCTATTCTGGTATTCTAAACAGTACTTAGCCGAAACCCAAAGACTGCTTGGTTTACCTCCTGAACTTTCTACAACACATGGAGGAAACCTGAAATTAAGACAGAGAAGACTAGAGGTGAGACATGATCATTACTGAATATTAAAAATAATAAATGACAGATTTAGTGATATTTTCATAAACTATTTATTTACCACATCAATAAACAGCATGGCAGGGCAAAATATTTTTTCTAACATGGCAACCTTTAAAAAGTGAAAGGAGACAGAAAGAAAGGTGAGAAAGAATAAAACTTCCTCACTCAAAACTTGCCATCAAAACTTAATTTTGATGGTATTTTACACACAGTACTGGTACAGTATCTAGAAAATGTGGGAAAATACTGGCATCATATACAGTACTTCTGAAGAAATTATGTTGGGACCCTGAAAAAAAATTACTATGTACAATAATGGATTTCTATACATTTGACATCAGATGAATACTTTGGTTGTATGATTCAGATAATTATTTGTTAAAAGCTAGAAATTTTAAATGAGAATAAGAAAGAAACGTATTTTTTTGTTTCCCCCCTTTCCCTCTTAATGCCCTACCTGGCCCCCCCTGGCAAAACTTTGCTAGACCCGCCCCTGCACAGTTACCAGCTGTCAGCTACTTCGAAAAGGATCCTGGTGTTATTTGTCTCTCAGAAACAGTTCATAACTTCCCTTCAACCCTTCATCCCTCCAGCAAACATCAGCTGATACTAGAAATTAATATTAAATAAATTCTAACAACAGCTCATCAAGTTTAAAGGTGCTACTGTTGTTTAACGCGACCTCCGCTGGTTTGCTCTTTCTGACGCAGAGAGAAAAGCCGATCAGCTGATCGGGACAAATCGCGTTGCTTTTCACCTCAACTTTAAAGTTCGACCTCCTCGGCTGTAATTGGTCCACCCCAGAGTCGATCATGACCAACTGGCCAATACACCACTATTCATTTATACCGTTGAAAAAATAAAAGAAATAAAACCCCATCGGCCCATAAAAACGAAAAATCACGAGCGGCCCACCGGGCAAATGCCCGGTATGCCCGATGGCCAGTCCAGCTATGAGTGGATGGTATGTGCAGCCCTGCTTCTTCAATCGCCTTTTCGCAAATCTCACAGCAGGAATGTGCAAATTCCCTGCTGACTCGGCCTCAGGATATCTACAGGCAAGAATCAAGCGCACCCAAATGAGCACATCAGTGGTCATGTGGCAGAGCATGGCAGTAACGCAGTTTTGTGTGATTCCGTGTGTGTTAATAAAACTGTAAGTGTTATTACCTTTGACAGGTTAACTGCTATGATAATAGTTATAGTTGTTTGTGCAGGGTTAAAGCTAAAGTTATGCCTCGGTACTCTGACATAGTAGGTTTATTTAATTATTTAATTAATTTGCACTGAGTCAATACCAGTGGCCTAAATCTCCTCCAATAATTACATCCCGCGGTTAAAGGATTTTTCTGTTGTTTATTGTTTAGTTTAATTATTGTTAGCTTGCCACGTTCTTGCCTTCCCACTAGCAACTTGGAAGATATGTGCTATTTAGCCAACTTATGGTCTTACAGCGACCCCTTGTGGACATTGTGAAATATTGCTGTGTCTGAGTAGATCAGAGGTTCCCAAAGTGTGGGGCCCGCCCCCTTGGGGGGGCGCAGAGCCATTGCAGGGGGGCGCGGTATGAAAAAAAAAAAAAAAAGAGCGCTTGGACACTGTGGACAGGTTTTTGATGGGGCTCCCACATAAACGCAAAGCAGGAGATGAAGCATCGCCAAATATGTTTCCAAACCAACTTCCTTCCAAGCCAAAGACTAGAAAATATGGTGAAGCATATCTTCCCTTTGGCTTCACCTGCACAAGTGCCAAGGTAGGTCTCCCCTGCAAAATTAGTTTCCCTGCGTCGGGAGCAGCGCTGGGCTCTCCAAATCACGGACAAACAGTATCCCACATTCTTGATTTTTAGTTCACAAACACTTCTTGTAATAACTCACTACTCCTGACATTTTGGACATGTTAGCTCTTTATGCAGTAAAGTTACAGTGGGATACAAATAATATCAGGCTGGTCCTGCCGTAATTTGTTCCCCCGGTTCAAATCACGGACAAACAGTATCTCACAGCTGTTTATGTGTTTAAACCCATTTTGCACAGAGAGGCATTTTTTGAAAAATGTATTGACAGCAATGTTGAATATTATTACACAGGAAAAAAAGAACAACTACACCTAAAATAATTACACCGTGACGCCGCTGCCTTTCTAAATGGAGGGACAGTAACTGCGTGTGTGTATGTAAGCGTGTAAAACCTGAAGATAGTCAGATTAACAGTATTTTGTCTCTATCTGCCATTCTGCAATCCATCTCATGTAAACAATAACGTGGCGCACAACGTGACATGAAAAGAGGCACATACCTTTGACGTTGCGTGATGAACTCTGTAATCCTCGTCCACACATAAACGCAAAAAAGGAGTTTTAAATAATCTCCGTTTTCGGTGAATCGCAACGCCGTTTACGTGTTGACGAAAAGCCCAAATGCATAGAAACAGCTGCGTTTTCAAAAATACCCGTGTAGATGTGGATGTAGCGTAAAAGAGTTAGTAGTATATTTTATTACTACCTGTATTTTATTGCCATTTACTTGTATTTTCTTAATTGTTTACTAAATGTTTGAGGTGTGAAATAAACCGCAATGGAGTTTGTAAACAAAATATGGGTGTGTGTGTTTGGAGGATGTGTTTGAGCGGGGGGTGGGTGGTGTGCGAACATTTTTCTTGTAAAAAAGGGGGGACTGGCAAAAAAAGTTTGGGAACCACTGGAGTAGATGATGTGTTCTGATTGTTTCTTAGTTATCTTTGACCCTACTAGCTATAGTATTACCTGTTTCTGTTTCCAGACAACCATGCTTATAGTCACCTACACTGCATCTGCTACAATTATAACTTCATGTCTGGCTGCATCACAGTTGGATTTATCATGGCAAGCCCTGCTGTAACCAGTTCTTCTGTGAAGCTTAATTAAAGACAGTGAACTAAACTCCGGGACTGCTGCAGTCTTTCTGACCGAAGACTTAGGCAAGACTTGTATACCCAGCACTTCCAGTATATATATACTCTACAAGGAATGTCATTCTCACCACTCTTAACTCAGCTCTCAAAATGGCTAAGGCATTTTTCATAACACAGACAGTTTAAAAAAAACTTTTATTAAAAACTTCTTGACGTTGGAAAGAGAACTGCAAACATATTGGTCTAATGTACAGTAAAAAGTGTTAATACACAAAAAATGAAGTGTGAACAATTTCTTTGAATAATTGCTGAAATGGAGAAAATAATTAAAAGGACAAAGACAATATATACAATGTGAGAATGTGAGACCAAATACTGTACAGCCCACTAAAGTCACACTACATACATTCAGCAGCCACTTTATTAGGTACATCTGTTCTACTGCTCATTAATACAGTTGAACCTCGAGGCCTGCTTTCTAGTTGTTGCTGCTCAGCCGCAGCCTTGGGCTGGTTGCATTAGGAGATTTGATTTGACGATCCAGTGTGGGCAATGAAAATGAATGAATGGGCACATCAAGGCAGCTACGAAAGCAAGAGGATTTACCAGCTGTACGCTGCCTTTCTGCAACAGTGTTAAGGTGTGAGTAACCCAAGTTAAATCACTATGACTTAACACTTTAGTCCTATTTGGGTTAATATTCTCTTATCTCTAATCTACACCTCCACCTCCACCGTCTCCTCCTTGTTCTCTTCTTCTTGTGGCATCTATAGCAGGATGCAGAGCTTCTTGGATTTAGTATCTGGAGGCTCCAGAGCAGCAAGAATAGCCTCATCAAACACGTTCTTCAATCCTTCCTGAGAGAGAGACAAAAAAACCAAACAAAAACAAAACAGACACATGAGAGAGGTTTTCCTGACATAAACAACCATTTATATCATTGTGCCACACATTTCTTAAAAGTTTATTTTGTGATCCAGAAAGATTAATATTCTCTGCGTTCCTCTGCCACTCAGGGGCGGATCTAGAGAAATTTTCTTAGGGTGGCATGAGGGTGGCAGAGAAATCAAATGGGGTGGCAAAATCAAAGCCATTTTTTCCCCCCAAACACATATGCAGGTGGTTACATGTGGTTAAAATGATTCAAATGCAGTAAGTATACACGTTATAGTCTATAACTTAATTATTGTCTGTAGCCCACATAATTACACACTTTAGTTACATAAAACATGTGAGTTTTGATGTTATGTACTGTATAGCCTGTATAATAAATAAACATGTAGCCCAATAAGTATAAAATCCAGAAAGCTACACAACATGGGGCGGTTCATTTACAAACACAAGTCTAACTTAAGTTTCACACTGTTTTTTGTCAGAAAACAATCACATTGTTACAGCTTAAATTACACAAAATGTCAGAAATCTGCACTGTCATGAACATAAATTTAAACCTAATTTTTCATGATTTGTTGGATTAACCCACTGAGGTCTGAAATACAACCGAAAATTTTTGACTCCTTTTGAGTTTACGTTTGTATTTCACCCTCAGATTGTTTCATTTTATTTTTTTCCCCTTGTTTGTTTGGTGTCATTCTTTTCAGTTCAACTGAATTTAGTTGACATACTGCATTAGTACTACTATTACTATTAATAGTACTATTACTGATCACTGCCTCATTTGAGTTTTGGACGAAATGGATTCTGGGATATTGCATTTCGTCATTTCGAGCTGATTGGAGACCAAAACAGCCAATCAGATGTTTTTGCATCCAAGTCTGTGATTGGTTGGTTTTGGGGCACAACTATAACGGTGTACAGAAAGAGTTGAACGGACACGGGCAGAAATGATGGGAGAGCAAGCAACACATTGTGAGCAAGCGAAAATGCAAAATTTGAGCGAGAGGGGCTGCTATTGTGTGTGTGTGTGGATAATAGCAAACACTGAAATACAGTTTTTGCACGCAGCAATGAACTTTGTTCACTCAAATTAAGCTTTTCTTCGCTCAAAATAAATTTCTTCTCAAAATGCAACACTTGCACCTGCAAATGTTTTTTTACGTGCGCTCAGAATAGTGGCACTAAAATGATGCCGTAGCCTGCTGGAGGAGTGACTGTACAGTCCGCCGGACTGCCAATGCAGTAATATTGGACTGTTATGACATCGGCGGCGCTAAAGGCACAGTGACTTTGACTCAGTGTTCATTCAGAGGGACGTGTTGTTTTGTGTGAAACATTGAAGCATCAGAGAGTGCATGGACGCTCTCTGTTTGACTGATATTTATGTTTAGGTACTGCATGTGAACGCTCTTCACTTCGCCATAACTTTTGTGGGAGAGAGTAGGTTTCCACACTTTTGAAATGGCGTCCCATGCAGACACGGGGAGTGAGGAAGATGGCTGTGACCCGGATGCTGAAGCGCCCGGCCTGACAAATTACATCATCCCTCACTCTACACCTCTTGACCTCAACCTTTGAGTGGAAAACTTGCAAGAAGAGGTCGAGAAGCTGCAAGTTTGCTTACAAGATTCGCTGGAGCTACAAAAGAGCCTACTGCAGCTTTTGGATCATAGAGCTAAGGGAGAGCCAGGAGAGTGGCCATTTCCCCAAGAACCCCGCCGGTGCCCCATAATCACCGCTGGTTGGACGGGTACCAGGTGGACAAACCGTCATCATACGGACAAGCTTGTATGTAATGTGATTGTTCTGTTCATTAGGGACAATTACTTGTTCTGTTGCACTGAAGCCTCGTCATCGCGGCCCGATGGGTTTGATTTTCTATTGTACTGATTTAAGCAAACAGATGTGTTGTATTTTTGACTGTTTTCCCCTTGTCTAGGACCATCCCTGGAAGATGACTAGCCAGTACCACTGCATGTTCTATATTGTTTGCTTCAAGAACTAACTTTGTTTATTGACTGTACCAATGCTGTAAGGTTGTATAGCAATTCGGAATTGCTATACACACACCCCACTACAACTTGTAGTAGTTGTGGCAGTCTCCTAGTGGGTGTGTAAGTCTTTAACTATAGCGGCAGCCATTACATGCTGCTCGGGTTCTACATGCCTGCTGCACCTGTTAGCCGCTCCTTCCTCGCCAGACTGCTGTTACACCACCCTGACCCACTCCTGCTCTGCTGGCCCTTTATCACTAATGAAGACGTTCACATTTCTCTTTGCACCCAAAAACTTATAGATAGACCAGTGCTTGTTTCTCAGCAGAAAATCACACCAGCAGACTTCTTCTCCCTCGTACCTCTGTCTCAGCTGAACACTCCACGTATTTGACTGCCTTCAGCTCACAAGCCAGTTTCTCTCCACTCGTGAAGGTCACAGCTTGTTGTTTGCTCTGGGCCAGCTTCTTCAGGGTGTCGCTGTCATCTCTTAAATGCACCTGAGTCCCGACCAACAGGAAGGGCGTCGCTGGACAGTGGTGTGAAATCTCTGGCACCCACTGTGGAAAAATCAAGGTCAGGTTTGATGGGCTTTAACTGCAACAACTGACCTTTAGCTCTGTGTGTGTGTGCGCGTATACCTCTGAAGTTAGAAACCAAACAAAATTACCTTTGTGAGTTTGTCAAGACCAAATTTGAATTTAAAAGCAAGCTGAGTGTATTTTTGGATGAGTCTTTGAACTGAGGAGAAGATTATATTTCATATTTTGGTTTGCTGATTATTCTCTCAGACATGTGCCCTTTGGTTCATTCCTTTTTTGAAAAAATGTTACATAACTTAATCGGATATTGAATTATTAAATATTTTAGCAAATAACTTCCCTCTTTGAGCTTAAAACATAATATTCATTAGACGTTTATCTCTCCCTAAAATCTGTTTTGAATTAGAGACACTGCAGTCATTTATTTTCGAAACATCATCATTAGATGTCCCAGTGGTCAAAGACCACTAATTAAACAAAACAATCAAGATAAAACTTCCCCATCCACCAATTGCCTCCAGCTCCACCACACCCACCCACACATACAGGGCTTTGGGGTGCAGGTGTGTTACCAGGGTGCCGGGGGTGGGGCACATTGTGTGCTGTCGGTCTTGCGTGCTGCACAATAACATTCAATATTTAGTATTTACTGTTATTTACACTTAGCTAGATTATTGCGATGGTGCTGTGTTTACTATGTTGCTCTCTTTTTTGCTTGTTTTCTCTTTTTTTCGTTTTTCTTCGCTCAACAGGTGATCCAGGTGATTTTTTTAAGTGCCCTTTCTCACTGTCTCTCTTCCCCTCTTTTTTCTTTCCCTCCCTCTTTTTCTTTCTTTCTCCCTTTTCTATCCCCCAGCCAGGTCTGTGCCATCTGTAACAACTGAAAATGGAATAAAATAAATAATAATAAGAAAAAAAAATCAAGATAAAACCAGGATCAAGAAAACAAACTAAAAAGACACCAACATAAAAAACCTCAAACTGAACTTGAATTAAAAGTCGAGGTAAAAAAGTGAGCTTTAAGATTAAATTTAAAAGACTATAAAGATTCTGCAGTATGATTAACTAGCAGATTATTCCAGGGTCTTAAAACTGTGACTGCAAACTCCTGATCCAAATCGAGACCTCGGCTGCATTAAGAGCATCGGGCTAGAAGACCTTAGTGCTCTTTTGGGGTTATATAAGTTGAGCAGCTTGGTTACATAGCTGGGTACCACACCATATAAAACTTTAAAAGTAAGTAAAATAATCTTAAACCCAGTACAAAACTGGACAGGAAGCCTGCGTAAACCTGCTAAAAGTGGAGTGATGTGATCATGCAGCGGCATTTTGGACTAACTGCAAGCGATGAAGAGAAGAGTGTTTCAGACCTTAGTACAGAGGATTGCAGTGGTCCAAACTAGGCATGAAGGCATCAACACATTTTTCAAGTCTTTTGGAAGAAGATGTGATTTTGCTTTGGTGATTTTGATTTGGTGATATCTACAAACACTCCAAGATTATAATAATCAGAGAACAATGAGAAGCAAATAATGCAGCACAACTTTGCTGACAGCTGATATGAGGTGTTTGTGCCGATAGGCCATGTTTGGTTTTCTCCCCTCGGTTTCATATGTGATTTGAATGGTACGGCATTACAGAGTTTAAGCAAATAGGAAGATGTGTATAAATATTGTCATTTTATAGATAATCCATTTTTATAGATCTGTAGAAAAATATATTCATTAATTAATTTGATATTTATTTAAAATTTTAGTCAATGGTAACATGTTGATGTATGTTCTGATAAGGAATTTTTAGACATTTCTTTTTGCAGTAGAACAAGAAGATTAATTTTTATTTTTATTTTTATTTACAAATTAATGTTTTTAACAGGCATACTGAGGTTTCCTTTAACTGACAGTCTTTGAGAGTTTGTTGGATTTAAAGGGCGGCCAATAAAGAGAATCACCCAATTAAATTAAAAGTCAGTATTATCTCCATCAAATTAGAAACAAAACACAGATACCGACTAAACAAACCTTCTCTGTGACGTTCTTGAAAGATGACAGCGATACGACAGAGAAACAAACAAGGAAGACGTCAGTCTGAGGGTAGCTGAGGGGTCGCAGTCTGTCAAAATCTTCCTGACCTGCAGGGGAAACACAACACAAGTGTCTGAATAACATTTCCAAGTGGAAACGACCAGAGCTGAAAAAGAAGTGACTCCCACGTTAAAATGTACAACTTTACATCAAAAATAAAAGTGTTTACACCCTGGAAAGTAAGTTTCCTCCTCATAACAACTGTACAATGGGACTTTTCTTTCACAATCTGGAAACTGGTAAGGATTCAAATTGGGGCAATGGCTGCTTTGGCTGACAAGGGTGTTCCCCACTGTCTGCCATCAAAGGTTTGACTGATACAGGATTGCAATACACTGATACACTGATTGTGACACACACCCGTTTTCACACCATGATTAGGTAGAGGATCAATAGGAGGTCCATGACCCCTCTTGGGGACACCCCCATAGGGCTTAAAATCTAAGACTCTCCACCAATTACTCTTAGAACTGAAGAAGCTTTCTTTCCGAGCTCCTTAGATTATTGGATAATGCTAATATTAGTAACAGCAGCAGTTACAAAGATATGATAGAAACAGGAGTCTAAAGAGCTTGGAAAGAAAAGCGTCTGGACTTCTTTAAGTTGCTTGAAGACATTTCACCTCTCATCTGAGAAGCTTCTTCAGTTCTAGGGTCAAATGGTGGAGAGTCCCAGAGGCACAGAAAAGAAGATCAGACACCAACTAGGGAGGCTCAAAAAGACAAACGCAACAACACTGTCATCCCCTATGTTGCCGGTTTATTCAAAAAACTCAGGAGAGTCTTCTCCAAGCACGACTGCAGCTGAGGTGTGGTCTCTGGCCTGTCGCAGAGGAGGGGTGATGCAGAGCTCACAGGGCGGTGCGGGGGCGGGGAGCAGCAGGTGTACTGAACTGCCCTAATGAGGGAAACCTTTCTTATGTCTTGCAGTGAGAGGGAGCGGGTTGGTTAACGGGGTGACAGCGGATGAGGAGTGCCTGCGTCCTGGCTTGCCGAAACTGCAGAAAATAGCTGCACCTCAAATAAACAAAAAAAGCAATGCAAACACGTCTGTGTTATTCATTGGGTCCTGTGCTACAACGACATCCCAGTGTACTTCAGGCCCAGCAACAGACTCAGACAAAAACTGGTTCCTCCCAAAGACAAAACTCCTAAACACAAATTTAGCAATGTGGTGTATGGTGTACAGTGTAGTGAGGAATGCTCAGACCTCTACATTAAAGAGACCAAACAGCCACTTCATAAACGCATGGCACCACATAGAAGAGCCACCTCCACAGGACAAGACTCTGCTGTCCATCTGCATCTAAAGGACAAAGGTCACTCTTTTGATGATGCCAATGTTCACATTTTGGACAGAGAGTGAAAGAGGCCATCTATGTCCACTGTGAGCGACCATCTTTGAACAGAGGCGGTGGTTTACGACACCAACTGTCTGCCATCTATAATCCAGTTTTGAGATCCTTCCCAGACGCCTTAACGCCCACTCACATCCTGGGCCATCTGACCTCAGGAAATCACATGATAGAGTGGGGCCAGGTTTCACAATGAGCTCACCCGAAACCCTGGCTGATTGTGACCTACACTCGTTTTCACACCTTGGCTCATGTGATTAGGTAGAGTATTAGGGGGTCCTTTTGTCCCTTTCGGGGTGACACTCCCACGGGGCTTAAATCTGGGACTCTCCACCATTTGACCCTAGAACTGAAGAAGCTTCTTGGATGAGAGGTGAAACGTCTTCAAGCAACTTAAAGAAGTCCAGACGCTTTTCTTTCCAAGCTCCTTAGGCAACAATATTGTCATCCTTTATTACATCCTGGCCATCTTTGGCTTCTTCTTTCTAAGCTCCTTAGACTACGATGACCTGGATGACTGAGAACCTTTACAGACATTATCCAATAGAATTTTTTTTGTATTTAATAAACTGAGTTTAGATGTATTTTTTTACCTGCAGTGTCAAATATTCCCAGAGTGTACGCCTCTCCACCAATCATCACTGTCACAAAATAGTTGTCAAACACCTGGAGAAGACAGGGAACAAAAGTTAAACAAGACATAAACAAAGATCAGCAAAACATGCAACTGCAGAAGAATCATTACAGCATGACTAAATAGAGTCAAACTGATTTATGAAATGTGCTGAGCACTTTCGTGAATATTAGTTTGCAGTTGTTCAGGTAGGCAGATGTGTCATGTCATTTTTTTAAAATCTGTGGTATTTAAGCCTACTCACTGTGGGCATTTGTTTGCCATTGTGGCCTGTATAGCTCATGAGCAATGCTTGCTTTCCTGTATCACCATCACCCACCACCACAAGCTTTATAGTCTGCATCTGAGAGGTAGGAAAAAGAATTTTAAAAAAGGAGCAAAATTGGGAACAAAACAAACCGTAAAGACAAGTAACGGTAACTGATTTGTGTATAATTAGACTCATTATCCACATAATACTGTAAATGTAATTCTCAAAGAGTTTATAAAGGTGTTTGGTTCACAAAAAATGATGTAATACATTTTTGTAACCCTAAACTAGGAACTTGTCAGATCTCTCATGAGTTATTTATTAATGATCATCAAAATTAATTCAATTCAATTTTATTTATATAGCGCCAAATCACAACAAAAGTCGCCTGAAGGTGCTTTATACTGTAAGGTAGACCTACAATGATACATACAGAAAAAAACCCAACAATCAAATAACCCCCTATGAGCAAGCACTTAGTGGGAAGGAAAAACTTAGTTTGTGTTTTAGCTAACATTTTGATTATATTTACATTTTGAGATGCACTATAACACACATAACTGGCAAGTCATGAGTGGCCTTAGCTCTGGATTCTAAATCAAATGAAAAAACAAATAAATTGAAGTTGGCCTGTTTTTCTCCTTGACTGTTGGGTCAGTCCATCTCAAATCAAAATGCAAGTTTTTAACAGCTAAAGCGATCAACTGTTTTTTTTTGTTTTGTTTTTTTACCACTCATTGCATATTTTTGAGTCTAAGAAAATTCCTCATAACTGAAAAGGACTGTAGAGTGTAGAACAAAGAATGGTAATATTTGGATGTAAACAAACAAATGAAATATTTACATTAACAGAAAGTAAGTTTCCAGTTAAGTTTAGATCAGATACTAAATGGTTGATGGTTAAAATAATTGCAATTATTTACCATTACGAAGTTTTATTTCTGTCAACATCTATGAAAAATTGTGTACTGGGCAAAAAACGGACCTTCCACTGCTGTTTTTTGAGAATAGCATTGTCACTTCTGCTATACAGTTATAGAAGGGTGTACTCTCATTGATACTGTACAGTAACACAGAAAACTTTAAAGTCAATAATATGAAATCCTCATACCCCCCCCCCCCAAAGTGCAATTCAAACATGATTTCAAAGTAAAGCTTTTAACATGAAAGCTTTTAATAGAAAATGTACAATCAGATCACATGATTTTAACAGTACGTTCTAAAATGTTTCTTTATAAAGGTAAGACTTTAAAACATTAATACTTACTTGAGAAGTGCAAAAGTCAAGTTTCAGGTCTACAGAGCTCCACTGTCTCTTTGTCTGATTATTAGAGTTTAATCATGGTTTGCAAAAAAACTGTAAATGAACGAAATACCTGCTAGAAACTCGACTTTCTGCGTTAAACAAACAATGCTGAGTGTCAAAGTGTCAGTACAATGCAAGTCTTTATTGCCTGTTAAAAGATAACCAAAAAGTTAATGATTAAGTAATGCACTTCCAGTAACATGTAATCAAGGTGGAGTTTAGGAACCTTTGGGTGTGGATGAGTGTGGGACTGCAAACTGCTAGTGTACAAAAAACTTCTTTTTTTTTTTTTTTAAACAGTGGGACGTTACAACATGCTTGTGTTAAACATTATTCTCCAAATCAACTCTGTAGACAGTTTTATTACAATTTGCGACTCAGTTAATGATGAAATTTAATTTAAAAACTATATTGGTGGTAATAATAACTGAATTACTTTGCACACTCATCAAGAGCAGCCAGCAAAGCAAAGAGCTCATCATTTACAGGAGCATAAAGTTGTACTTATCCGTGAAACTGTGGCCACAAAGATGCACAAGTGATGCACCCAGTCATAAACAACATAGAATAGAATAGAATAGAATTCAACTTTATTGTCATTGCACATGTCACAGGTACAGGGCAACGAAATGCAGTTTGCATCCATCCAGAAGTGCTTTAGCCGTGATATAGATATATTACAATATATATTAGCAATAATATAGATGTGTAAGTATATTACAGAAATGGGTCTATTATGGTATGTTATAATGTACACGGTGTGAAGTATGTTATGAATATTCTATAACTATAAGTATGTACAGGCTGTAGTGAGTACAGGCTATGAACAGGATATAAATATGAAATAAAAACTATACAGAAATCTGAGATATACAGTTATACAGAAATGTGAACTATGCAAGTTATAAACAGTTGTAGGATTAAAAATTATCATATGTACAGAATGATATTCACACAGAACTATACAGTAGTGCAGTTAGGATAATTGTGATAGTGATAAAGTGCTAGTGGTTGTGGGTGTGTGTATGTTCAGTCCATGAGTTTAACGTGGGTCAGATGTCAGGAGGCAGAGTTCAGGAGTCTGACAGCTGTGGGGAAGAAGCTGTTCCGGTACCTGGTGGTCTTAGTCCGGAGGCTCCTGTAGCGCCTCCCAGAGGGCAGGAGGGTGAAGAGTCCATGTGATGGGTGACTGGGGTCTCTGATGATTTTCCCAGCCCTTTTCAGACACCGCTTCCTGTAGATGTCCTTTATGGCAGGAAGTGGTGCTCCGGCGATGCGCTGGGCAGTTTTCACGACCCTCTGCAACGCCTTCCGGTCCGAGGCAGAGCAGTTCCCGCACCAGACTGTTATACAGTTGGTCAGGATGCTCTCGATGGTGCAGCGGTAGAAGTTCACCAGGATGTCTGAGGACAGGTGGTTCTTCCTCAGAGTCCTCAAGAAGAAGAGGCGCTGGTGAGCCTTCTTGACCAGCTTGGAGCAGTTGGTTGTCCAGGTGAGATCCTCGGAGATGTGGACTCCCAGGAACTTGAAGCTGCTCACACGCTCCACAGCCGTCCCCTTAATGTGGATGGGTGGATGTGGGTCAGCATTCCTCCTGTAGTCCACGATGAGCTCCTTGGTCTTCTCGGTGTTAAGCAGCAGGTTGTTTGTGTCGCACCACTCAGCCAGACGATGCACCTCCTCCCTGTAGGCGGTCTCATCATTGTCGCTGATGAGGCCAATCACCGTGGTGTCATCTGCAAACTTAATGATGGTGTTGGAACCATCAGCAGGTCTGCAGTCGTGGGTGAAAGGGAGTAGAGGAAAGGGCTCATCACACAGCCTTGTGGTACACCGGTGTTCATTGTGATTGTTGATGAGCAGCGGTTATCCAGTCGGACATGTTGAGGGCGGTTGGTCAGGAAGTCCAGTAACCATTTGCAGATGAGGGAACTGATGCCCAGGTCTGTCAGTTTCCTGATGAGTTGTGAGGGTGGATTGTATTGAATGCTGAACTGAAGTCTAAAAACAGCATTCTGGCGTAGGTGTTGTTGTTGTCCAGGTGTGAGAGGACAGAGTGCAGTGCGATGGAGACTGCATCCTCTGTGCTCCTGTTCTGGCGGTATGCAAATTGGTGGGGGTCCAGGGTGGGGGGGAGACAGGATTTGAAGTGTGCTAAGACCAGCTGCTCTAAGCACTTAGTGATGATGGGGGTGAGGGCTACTGGGCGGTAGTCATTGAGGCTAGATGGGTTGGAGTTTTTGGGTATCGGGACGATGGAGGTGGTTTGAAGCAGGCCGGTACCACAGCGTGGGCCAAGGACAGGTTGAATATGTCTGTCAGGACTCCTGCAAGCTCCCAGAACACGCTCTGAGAACACGCCCGGGGATACCATCAGGACCTGCAGCCTTGTGGACATTGATCCTGCTCAGCACCGCTCCTACATCGGTGGGGAGAGAGTCAGAGGTTGGTGGTCTGGCGTCGTGTCTGTTTTGGTTGTGGTCGTGGGGTTCCTCGCTCAAAACGAGCATAAAAGTTGTTGAGCTCGTTGAGGAAGGAGACATCAGAGGATGCGGGGAGGGTTTGATGGTCCTGTAGTCTGTAATGGTCTGGAGTCCTTGCCACATGCGTCGGGGTTGGAGTTGGAGAAGTGTTCTTCTACCTTCTTTTGTAGTGGTGTTTGGCTTTTTGATGCCCTTCTTTAGATTAGCCCTGGCTGTACTGTAGGCGTGTGCATCTCCTGACCTAAAAGCAGTGTTGCGGGCCTTCAGGAGGAGACGAACATCCCGGTTCATCCAAGGCTTCTGGTTGGGGTACATGGTGATCCGTTTCTGGGTGGTGACACTGTCTGTGGTTTCGGAGATGTAATCCAGTACAGATGAGGCGTACTGGTCCAGGTCTGTGTTGGTGAACATATTCCAGTCTGTGTTTTTAAATCTGTCCTGGAGCACTGCGTCTGTCCCCTCTGGCCACACTTTAATTGTCCTCACAGTAGGTTTCACACGTTGGATGAGTGGTGAATACCTAAGTGTGAGGAACAGGGAGAGATGGTCCGATTGTCCAATGTGGGGGAGGGGTGTTGCTTTGTAGGCTCCAGCCAAGTTGGAATAAACATGGTCTAAAGTCTTGTCTCCTCTGGTGTGGCAGGAGACATGTTGGTGGAATCTGGGGAGGACTGTCTTTAAGTTGGTGTGGTTGAAGTCGCCAGCAACAATAAAAGCAGCCTCGGGGTGCTTTGGATTCAGATAGCAACACGCTGCACCAACATACTCAACATACCCAACATACCCAACATACCTTTTAGGTGTACATATCCTACACTGATTAATATAATTTAACTAAAAATGAAGAAGGATTTATCAACAGTATGAAAGTAAAAGTATTTTCAATGCTGAAAAAAAATCTCAAGAAGTCATGGAACCGCTTAAATCACACATTTGATCTTGATTATTGAAATATTCAAAATTAAAAATCTTTACTGACGTAATGCTCTTGTCATCTTTTCAGTATGACCTGGAAAGCAGACAACTGACAAATAGTTTAGATGCTTTATTAAAAGAGGTGAAGGTATAATCAAAAGACAGGGCATGTGGACAGGTAGGCAGCAATTCAGAGAAAATGAGAGTGGCTCGGTGGAGACTGGGCAGTCACGTAAGTAAAAAAAGTGTCCCAGAGGTTCCCAGTTGGACTCAGCTCTGGAAAATGTCAGAGACAGTCAATGGTATCAATGCCCGTATCCACAGTGGTTCTAAGGAGGTTATCTGTATGATCCTCCAAGGATAAGCCTCCCCAGACCATCAGTGACCCACTGCCAAGCCATCATGCTGGATGATGCTGCAGGCAGTAAAACACTTACCACTGCATCTCAAGACCCCTTTCACATCTATCTGTATGAACCTGCTCTCATCTATGATCCTGATCAGGTGTCCTTATTGTTACAACCCACTTAAAAGCAAAGTATTATCTGGGGTGGGGTGTAACACAAAGTAAAAAAAAAATAAAAAAAATTAATCACCACATAGTTAACGTCAGTAAAACACCATTTATTTTACAATTAATGCAGACAAACCAATTAGGACCAAACTGAAACACAGGAAAGCTCTAAGCGTCAGGGTCTCCAAGGCCAAAACAACTAACAAAACACCCTTTCTAGCTAAAAAAAAAAAAAACACTAAGACGACTCTATCTGTAAGAAAACAAAGTACAATGGCTGAGCTCCCTGTCTCCACACAAAACAGGAGAAAACGGCTGAAACAAAAATGGCAGAGAACCCCTGCCTGCTTCCACTGTGGATCACTAGGGTTACCATTGTAAAGACACACCTTTACTCACAAAAAACCCAAAGTCACACCAAGCTTCATAGGTTTATCACAGCTACAGTCCGCTGCCCAAATCACTGCAGCTCAAAGCCCAGGGCAAAGGGAGAGAAAAAGGGTCACATGGGGAGAGCCCCTAGAGGTCAGCGACCGTAACATCCTTCAAGATAACATTTTACACAGAAATTCCTTTAACACGTACCATCATGTACATCGGGGAGGTCAATACTGCACCCTGGAAAGTGCATCAGCCATCACATTATCCACACCTCTCTTACGTTTGATGTCTAGATTGTATTCTTGAGCAAGCAAAGCCCACCTCCTTAGTCTCTGGTTGTGATTGTATTTCAGAAATACCAAAGCGTATAGAGAGCACCTAGAGGTCAGCATGCATCGATATGCCATTCTGGAGAAGCTGATCTACCTCACCAACTTGAATGCGTTGGAAGTACCGTCTTGTGCTACCAGCAGTGACAAGGACATAAACAAGAAGTTGAACTGGAGAAAAAATCAGTCACCTGATATAAGGAGACAGCAATGGTTTTTGGCCACTCTCTGTATAATCAGTCTCTCTTTTTTTCTTTTTTCCCGTTCCCTCTCTAGTGAACCTTATGTCACTTTCATTTGCACCAAAGGAAGTGTAAGGAACAGGACTCCCTTACTACTATTTATATTATAATTAGTATAGCACTTTAGGAGCACCTTTCATGTTATTAAAAGCACCTTATCTAGCATTTTATTTAGCATCGCACTTAGATTTGCACATGAAGAACATTTGCACACAAGAAGTTTAATTATTTATTGAATATTTATTGTGTATTTTGAAATCAGCTGGCAGCCTTTGTCCCAGATCCTGCACAGCTGCTCTTCATTGATAAGTGTGGTGGTTGTCTGTGAAGCGGAAAGGTTGTGATTGAGAGCAAATAAGGTTTACCAGTAAGGAGAACTGATGCAAATGTGTGTGTGAAAAGTCTAGAAATAAAGGTGGTTCAAAGAAGTGACTGAGATGTGATTACTCTTCTTTCTTTCCTGTGTCCTCTCCAGGGTGTTAAATGTTTCCGGGGGTCCAGACACCATTTAAAGGTTCCAGGAGAGGCCATGGGTTAAGGTAGTGTGGGGAATCTTTTGTGCTTGGTGTTTTTACAGTAATGGGTATGGTGTAGGGATAAAGTGGAAAAATATTTATTAATATGAAAATATAAAATGTATTTATATATTTATTTATTGAAATTGATGTATTGTATAATGTGGTGGAAAGGATTTGAGAATTCACGTATTAGTGGAATAATGGTTTAGCCTGTGACAGCTGATAGTATTTGAGGATAAAACATCAAAAGCCAGGGATAGGGTCTTCCTTCCAGGTCAGAAAGTACTGTTATTGAGTCCCACCAGCGATAACAAGCTGGTGACAAAATGGAATGGACCATATGGGATCGTCAGGCAAGTGAGTAAAGTCACTTATGAACTGAATATGCCAGAAAGAGCCAAGAAATATCAGACATTTCATGCGAACTTGTTTAAAGAGTTACACAGCCGACAAGAGACGGTCCGTCAGTTACTGGTGCATTCAGTAGGGACGAAGAGGTGATGGAGAAGTTCTTTCCAACGAACATTCAGATTGTGCTTCAGTTGACCTTTCTCATTTGTCTCCTACTGAGCAGGCCGATATAAAACTACTCGGGGATCCACAGCTCATTCGAGAAACACCAGGCTTTACGTCACTGGTTCAGCACAAGACAAGGGTAAGGGAGGATGCACCCGTTTGTCAAAAGAGCTACAGGATTCCAGAGTGGTTGGTGCCAGTGTTAATGAAATAAATAAAACTGATGTTGGATTTGGGAATTATTGAAGTGTCCAGTAGTGAGTGGTGCAGTCTGACTGTCTTGGTACCAAAGAAAGATGACACCCTGAGAAAGAAGTGCAAAGAAGTGACTGAGACGTGATTACTCAACTTTCTTCCCTGTGTCCTCTCCAGGGTGTTTGGGCAAATGTTTCCCCCGGGGTCCAGACACCAGTTGTCATTAAACAGTGAGTTGTTTTGTGAGGAGAGCTATATTGTGAATAAATGATTCTTGTTCCACTATACCTGTCTTGGTCTGCCTCACTGTAAATCCAGCTGCAAAAGGCTGTCCTGTTACAGGAAGCAAAAGTAAAGTGCATCAGCATACCCCCGATGCACTTTACAGTGCAAATGATCACTCCAAATCACACACTGCTTCTTTGTGTGACAGCTTTGTTAAATAAAATATGTAATGTGGTGTTGTTCATCTAAAGTTGTATTTAAATCATTTTAAAATCTGCTAAGGACCAGATGGTTTCCTGATACATGAAACCTTGGAAGTGAAAGAGCGTGCAGTTTCCTGTTCACATGGCTGTACCTTAAAGACAAGCTGCATATGAATATGGTCAATAAAAAGCAGTATAGGCTGAGAATGATATTAGTTGAGTCGTTGATAGAATTTTGTGTCTATTAAAAAAAAATGAGTGAGTGAATTATAGTTATTAATACTGCATTAAAAATAACAATGTATACATAGGTTCAGAAAAATATAATCTAAAGTCATGACTTGCCTGCACTCATTAATAATAAATCTGCATTAATTGTTTATATTCATACAATATACTTTTGTATTTGTATTTTTAGAGCATTTTCAGCTCTGCTTGCTAATATTTATATTGTTTATGGTCTAACTAGTGTTTAGCATCCTTCCTTCTGTTCACATCGAGGTTAATAATCTCCTCCAGGTCAATCCTCCAACAAGAGGAGGAGGATAAGGTCATCCTCTTCCTCTTGTTCTGCGTCTTGTGACATCTATAGTTGAGTGCAGCACTTCTTGGGTTTAGAACTTGAGTTCTCCAGAGCAGCAAGGACGGCCTCTTCAAACACATCCTGCACTCCTATCTGAGAACCAAACAGAAAGAGAAACTCAAAGTTACCAAGAAGAAGAAGAAACACCTAAAAGAAAACACCAATAAAAACAACACATCAGAAAAAAATGTATGCCATCCACAATTTTTCTGACATGTACATAGACGGTGTCTTGGCAAATTTTCAGGATTTATCACAAAAATTTGACCTTCCCTTCCTTCAGCATTATAACCCCAACTTTCCAAATATAACACCATTTACTGGTGTTGATGATCTGTTGAAACTCACATTTAAGCCTAAAGGTCTTATCTCAAGAATTGGCAATTGTATAGCCTCCTTTAAGAATATAACAATGGCAAAGATCAGAGCGGACTGGGAGAATGAGCTGGGGGTGGACATGGAGGAGGAGACCTGGGAGAGCGCTCTTTTAAGAGTAAACAACAGCACTTCTTGTGCCAAATTAAACATTATACAGTCAAGATTCTTCACCGCATTCATTACTCTAAGGCGAGACTGGCCAAAATATTTCCAAACATAGATGCAAGCTGTGAGAGATGTAGAAATCCTTCTGCAGATTTAACTCATATGATTTGGTCATGTCCAACTTTAAGAGCCTACTGGTCAACAAGTTTCAAAACACTGTCTGAAGCATTGAATGTTGAGCTTCAACCCAATGTGGTTATGGGTATATTTGGTGCTACAGATAGAGGACATAGAACATTAAGGCAAAGCTACAAAAACATAATCGCTTTCACTACACTGCTTGCGTGCAGAAGGATATTATTGCATTGGAAGTCACAAAAGCCACCCAAAGTGGCTCTGTGGTTCAGTGAGCTGACACAATTTATACAGCTGGAAAAAATAAAGTATACTCTCAAGGGATTGAAGGAGAGATTCTTTGCCGTTTGGGATACATTGCTAAAACATTTAGAGAAAATTAAAACCATTCCCATCTGATACTCACTTGGCAGCTACCGTATACCCTTATTGTTGTGAAGGCGATTAATTTTGTTCAAACTATTACCTTTTGAGTGCACATCTTTATATATGGTGAATTTTGATGTACCTCATTTAAATGTATTTTATTATTTATTTATTAATTATTATTATTGTTGTTATTATTATTATTGTTATCATCATCATCATCATCATCATTATTTATTAGTTTACTTTTTTCTTTCTCTCTGGATTCGTGTCCAATATGTTCTTGGGGTGGGGTACATGTATAAAAAGGAGCATTGTGACTGTTACATGTATATCTTTGTATTACATTCTTGACGCTCAATAAAAAATATTTAAAAAGAAAAGAAAGAAAAAAATGTATTTAGTTTGAGATGGAACAGTGAGTATAATGAGAATCAAATAAACAACAAGGATATAATCTGGCAAGGAAATCTGTTTTCTGTAACAGGAAATGGCAGTCTTACTTCAGAAATCCTAAAAACTTGCCATATCCAGACACTGATCAGTTTAGTAGTTAAAAAACCCCCAAAACACAGCAGCTGACTTCTTCTGTTTTTGTACCTGTGTACGAGCTGAGCACTCCACCTATTTGACTGCCTTCAGCCTACGAGCCAGTTCCTCTCCGTTCTCGAAGGTCACAGCTTGCTGGTTGCTCTTGGCCAGGTTCTCCAGGGTGTAGCTGTCATCTCTCAGGTCCACCATAGTCCCAACCAGCAGGAAGGGCGCCTCCGGGCAGTGGTGTGCAATCTCTGGCACCCACTTTGAAAGCCAAAGACAAGGTCAGATAGACTGGCCTGCACTCTGCTGTCTTTAGAGTCAAACACCACACAAAGTTCACTGTGAGAGTTTGTGGATAGCAAATATGTATTTTCAAACAAGCTGATTGTCACGGCGAATGGAATGAGCCGTCTGGAGAAAAATAAAGGAGGATCCAATTGCAGGCACTCGTGGAGGTGCGAAGGAGGTTTATTGCAAAATAAAACACAAGAAATAGAGGTGGATAGCAGGGAGAACGCACGGATGAAACACGGTAGATTGACAGTTATTGTTCCCTCCATGTGGGCTTAAAATGGTTTGATGTTTGAAGGCGTGTAATGATGTGAAATAAACACTTCCCTCAAATGTCTCGAACCTGTCTGAAAAGTACACTTCCAGTCAAAAGTTTTAGATAAATAAACAATCGGAGTTAAAAAGGAAATCATGGAATCGATTTATAGACCAAATGTATTCTAAAATTTTGACTCAAAGTATTTGACTGGTAGTGTACAAACTCAAGCAAAGTACATACAGCTAAAAATTGTACTCAAGTACAGTAATGAAGTGTTTAGACTTCTTTACTTCGCACCTCAATTTAAAACTCATACTAAAAGTATGAGTATTACTAAAGTAATACCAAAAGTATTTTATTAGCAATTCTTGTTTTTATTAATGTGTTAATTGTTGCAAATGACATTATATTTGCCCCTAATGTTTTGATCCTACACTGAAAAAGGGAGACTGGCCATCTCTTGGATCTATGTAAGCATCTTGGGTGTATTCAACACAATCACCTCATGTTTTAAAGTTAAGTGTTAATTTAATTCCAGTGTTTATTTATTAAACTGAATGTAGATTTATTTTTTTTACCTGAAGTGTCCCAGAGTCCCAGATTGTACTTCTCACCATTCGTCACTGTAGCAGAGTAATTGTTCAAAACCTGTAGGAGACAGAGGGCAAGGACATAGGTTGGTTAATCAACAATCTTCTTGTGGTGTCTGTGTATTTTCATATTTTTGTGTTTCAGGTGCTGCAGTTGGCGATAAAGTGTGCATTACTATTTGTACTATATTTTCACCTATTGTCTCCCTTCTTCCCTTTATCCTGCTGTCCTGCCTCAGACATTGTCATAACAAATAACACATATAACTGAAATAGCACGAATAGAAATGAATAAGTAAACAGATAAAATAAACACCTGAACAAAAGGAGCCTATAAAGAATTTATAGAGCCGATCTTGGCAAAATGTGTGTGCACAACAGAGCATTCAGATCTGATTGCAAAAGCTGCCAGACAGGACAGGACTAAAAAAAAAAAATAATAATACAAAAAAAAGGAAGAAAGGGAGAAACATTAGAATGGTTGCTGACATGGACTGAATAAACTGGTAAAATTTGGATTTATTAACACACTACTCACTGTGGGGATGTACTCAGAGGGATACTCTTTGGTTACGTATGTGATGAGCAGGCAGGTCTTTGCCACTGCACCATCACCCACCACCACACACTTTATAGCCTGAAAAGACAAAAAGAGAGTTAAGGGGAAAAAATAAGTCATATTGAAAAAAAATGAAATGTAAACCTGAAGCAGGGACGCAGAGGGAGTCTCTGGCATGACATATAAACTGTAAAGCTGGAAGGTCTTAATCTTTAATTTGCGCATAATTACATTCATTATATACATAAACTGTTACAGCAAGAGTGACATGCTGTTGATAAACAGTAACTATTACTACTATAGTAACTAATAATAGTTGTAAGCATATTGGTAAATGATACTGTTTTTGTTTCTGTAAACCTGTCACTGATTTTAATACATCTATAAAAAGTTCTGCCGATCTATCCAGTTTCCTCTATATCAGGCAGCTGGACCCTAAAACAGCTCTGGATCCAGATTAGTTTATCATACCACGAGAACATGAAGGTGTACCAGACTTTCTCTGATTTACAACTTGGTATCAATTTGTGATGATATGGAGCAATGTACAATTATGTCTTATCTTAAGATAGCAAAGAATTGTGAGGCATGTAGAGGAAACATATGGGACTTTTCCTGCATAGAGGAAGTTTCGGAGCCCATCAAAGATTCTAGTGAGCCCCCAAATAAAAATCAGAATAATTTTGTTTATTGTGTGTAATGCTTATGATATGCCTTCAAAAGGACGAAGTTTAGCCAGGAAAGGCCCTGGAAGTATAGCCATATTTATCAAGGAGTTTTAACACAATGCCGTCCTGAACTTTGCACCTACAACAGCTCAACTCTTCTGGGAAGGCTGAGTGTGTTTATGATCATCTTTCCAGAAGTGGCGGTCAAAGCGAAGTAGCTCCATGTGGTGGCATTTTTTGGCCAGACAGTATGTATAGAACCTTAAAATGAAAGACTTAAGTAAATATGAACAGAAAAATCTTAGTTTAACATAGTTTTTGCTGAATTCACTCCTACACTTTGTGATGTCATGCCTCCACCACCTCTGGACCTTAGCTGGAAACTCTCAGACTGACACCTGCTTCATCTACAAAAGAAAACACAAAAGCAAAACATCCATAAAATTTGAACAAAGCAGAACAGATGAAAGGAGCACACTTTGGTTAGAGAGACACAGGCTATATTAAAAAGTGTTCAGATACTAATATAGCCTGTGTCTCAGTCTTATGATTCCAAACTTCAACAGTTAATTACATTTTTCTTATAATTACTGTTGTGATGGTCTATATATCACTGCATACACCATTATTTGTTCTAAAATACATTTGACACAATTCAAATATAGAAAATAAGCAAATGCTTACCTGGTATATTCCCAGAGAAGATCTGTGGGGCGCAGTGTAGCACAGGATCCCCTCCCGACCAATCAAAGACGTGCTGCTGTTCATCAGGTGCATCCAGTTGCTGAAATGGAAATCATTTTCATGACATGGCTCCTGTTTAAAAGCAAAACCATTTCAGTTCACTACAATTTCAATCCCAAGTGAGCGTAACCAATATCTCTACCAAATAATAATGTAGGCTATATTTTATGTTTATTTACTTACCTTTTGTTTTCTTTAGGTGTAAGAGGTATATTCATAATGCTAGGTTATGTCCCTGAGACCTTCTACCTTTCCTTCTGGAGTGCTGGAAATATCGTGTTGCCTTCAATTGCTTCCAGTAAAACTCCCCTCCTCACCTGTTATAGAACATGTAAATATGACTTGTGTTCTGTTATCCCGAGGCGGGATAGCTTAGCTCTTACACTTTAAACCCTGATCTGAGGGATCTTCCACAGCTGGCCAGTTTGTCAGTAGGTGGTGATTTCATTCATGCTTTCTCTAATCAAGAACCTGCTCCAGAAAAGGTCTGCAGGTCTTTAAGACGATTTTGGACCAGTTTTCAGTTCATTTTTTTTTTTTAATTGTTTACATCATCATTATACTGTTTCAAAATTAAAAGGATTTGGCAAAACAGAAAAATATATAAAACAACAGTTACATCCATCCATTCATTCTTTTCCACTTGTCTCATTCAGGATTGCAGGGGTGCTGTAGCTTATCTCAACTGCCACAGGGTGAAACACTGTAACCACTGTGGCACCATCCTGCCAAAGGATACAGAAAAGAATGTAAGGAGCGTAGAAAGAAAAGCGACTGGATGGATTCACAAACAGTTGAACAGCTCCACCTAGTGTTCATTGTAAGGTCACTGCATCAACTCTGCAACCAGATCAGCCTCCCACAAAGGTATCAGTTAGACCTGCCAGGCCTGGGAGCTACTGCCAATCTTCAACGAGGTCTTCCCAAACCTGCAACCTGTCCTAGCGTGTTTCTTCATTATTAATAAACATTTGACTTTGACTTTGAATGTGGTTTAGTTGTTGATCCCAGACGGACTGGTCTTTCAGAAACTGCAGTGATTTTCCTACAGCAAGGTATTTACTCGGGTACAGATCGACACAGTCAGTAGTTGGGGCACCTTCCAGCACCCCGACCAGAGACTAAAAGAAGGCCTGTCACTTTGCACTGTGGTTTGAACATAAGCACAAATGGCCAGAACCAGTTCCCCGAACTGGTATCCTGTCCACAATCCTGTCCAATTTTTGGTCCCCACATATGTCTGAACAGGTACACACACACACACACACACACACACACACACACACACACACACACACACGCGCGCACACACACACACACACACACACACACACACACACACAGACACACACACAAACAACTTGATGACTGTTAAATCAAAAGCAGGGGAGTCACCAAAACAAATTTCACAAATATAGAGCAGAAGTTTACCGACTTTTTTTCCGGAAATGTATTTAAGTTATTTTATTCAGTTCCTAAACCTGCAGACTTTCACGAGATTTTATTATTTAAAGATGGTGCATTTTGTTTGCAAGAGTGACTCACATTTGTACGTTCAATACATCTGAGATTCCAGCTTGTATTGCTGAACTTGCTTCCTGTGGTTATTAAACACCCATTCCGGGTTAGTGAGGAGTGTTGTTCGACATATCAGCCATGTTACAGTGATGAAAATAAAGTGCTCATTCATACCGACACCACACAAACATGGTGACGGCACTGTTTAAAAGTGAGTCTGTCCTTCCTCCCTCTCATCTAATCCAGGCTAAAAGTCTTTTTTTTATGTCCACGTAGATGTCCAGCTTTTCTTCCTCTGCCCTTTACTCCATTTGTTCTTCTTGTGGTATCTATAAAAGGACACAGCGACTGGATTTGTTGTGTAGAGGCTCCAGCACCACCCGGATGGCCTCTTCAAACACATTCTGAACTCCTTTCTGAGAACAAGAGATAAAAACACACTCAGCTTAAGAAATAAAGGAAACAATAAATAAAATGGAAAGACAGAATCTTGCTTCAGATAACTACAGATATTGCAGATGTGTAGGATGTGATTATTTTCCTAGAGTATTTAAAAGTAGAATGGGAGGCAGAGCCTTCAGTTTTCAGGCCCCTCTTCTGTGGAACCAGCTTCCAGTTTGGATTCGGGAGACAGACACTATCTCTGCTTTCAAGATTAGGATTCAAACTTTCCTTTTTGCTAAAGCATATAGTTAGGGCTGGACCAGGTGACCCTGAATCCTCCCTTAGTTATGCTGCAATAGACGTAGGCTGCCGGGGATTCCCATGATGCATTGAGTTTTTCCTTTCCAGTCACCTTTCTCACTCACTATGTGTTAATAGACCTCTCTGCATCGAATCATATCTGTTATTAATCTCTGTCTCTCTTCCACAGCATGTCTTTATCCTGTTTTCCTTCTCTCTCCCCAACCGGTCGCAGCAGATGGCCCCGCCCCTCCCTGAGCCTGGTTCTGCCGGAGGTTTCTTCCTGTTAAAAGGGAGTTTTTCCTTCCCACTGTCGCCAAAGTGCTTGCTCATAGGGGGTCATATGATTGTTGGGTTTTTCTCTGTATCTACTGTACAATATAAAGCGTCTTGAGGCGACTGCTGTTGTGATTATGCGCTATATAAATAAAATTGAATTGAATTGAATTGAATTGAATTGAATTGAATTGAATTGAATTGATCAGCTGCTGTTGTCTGTGGTCTCTACAAACAGAGAATCTGGAGGGAAGGGTCCCAGAAGCTTCTGGTCACCTTAAACTGAGTAACATTCAAGAGAATAAGAAAGATGGTTGCATTTACCACATCGGCAGGATAAAAGAAGGCTGAAGCTTCTGGGTTTGAAAAGTAAAGCAAATGCAGAAGTTCATTAAACCTATATTCTCTTTAATGACCAGCAGGGGGCGACTCCTCTGGTTGTAAAAGAGTTGCAGCTATATGGCGGTAACCCCTGAACCAGATGATGGACACCAGAGGTAAATATGTTGCTACACTAGCGTTTGACAAAAGACTTTTAATGGCTTTTAATTCAGAGACTTGTAAAGACTTCCTGTGACTTCAGGAACGGAAACTTTCACAGTTCTTTTATTGTTGTGTTTGAAGGCTGACAGAGACCTATAGGATCACAGCAGCAGGTTCTCCTCCTCTCTGTACCTGTGTCAGAGCTGAACACTCCATGTATTTAACGGCCTTCAGCTCATGAGCCAGTGTCTCTCCGCTCTCAAAGGTCACCGGTCGCTGTTTGTTCTTGGCCAGCTTCTCCAGGGTGACGCTGTCATCTCTCAGATCCACCTGAGTCCCCACCAGCAGGAATGGCACCCGTGGACAGTGGAATAAAATCTCTGGTACCCACTGTGAACAGATAAGTTTAAGGTTAGGATCATTTATTCTTTCTGACTTTCTTTTTTTTAGTGACCAAATTAAGTTTTTCTTTCTTCGCAGCTTATGTCTCTCTTTTAGTTTAACCATTAATTCTAAAAGTTAGTTCTAAATATTAATTATTAAATAACCATTTTATTGCCAACTTTGCCTCATTGTTTCCCCCTTTCAGCTTTTCTCTTGGGAGTAATAACAAATGGGGGCTGATCCAGGATTGTGACAAAAAGCATCTGGAAATGGTAGTATTTGGTTTTTTTTAATACTTCTCTTGTCAGTAGCTGATATACTGAGTGTTACATGTTGCGTGTATCACTTCCCAACTGTGTCGGAGGAGATAAACAATAACCTGGTCAAGTACATGTAGCAGCTCCTGGTATTCTTGGTTTTGTGTTGGAACCTGAAGCTGATTGGAATCATTTGGGGAACTAACACGAAAGGATCACAATCAAAACTCATTTTTTGCATTTTTTGGAATTTAAAACTAGCGGATTAATTTTTTGTCCATTCTTCGAACCGATTTAAACATTTAGGTGATTTGCTTATTATTCTGGAAACAATTAAAATAAAAGTGAACCAAACAAACCTTCTCTCTGATGCTATAAACTGTTGAGGGTGATACTACAGAGAAACAGACGAGGAAGATGTCAGTGTCGGGGTAGCTGAGAGGTCGTAGTCTGTCATAATGATCATGGCCTGTAGGGGGAGACACAAAAAGAGTCTGAGCAGCAGAAAATAGTGTGAACAAACAAAGGCTGAAAAATGCCTCCCAAGTGAGGAAGCTCCCATAGACTCTACCTGCTGAAATGTCCAACCTCACAACAGACATAAAGAGACAGAAAGGGGTCAGGACAATAAAATTTGATTTAATGGGCTTATGGCCTCTCATAAATCCTGTTTGTGAGTAAATCGATTTGGTTGAGACAAAGTTATAGTTTTCACACAGCTAAATAAATGTCAAACAGAGAACTGATTAAACAGAAGTGTGAGATGATCGATAATTTACAGCAGTGTCCTGTTATATTTCAGATAAAAAGGAGCAGACGGCTGAGTTTATTAAACTCCACCGAGACAGCGGTGACGCAAAACTGAAGGCTAAACTTTCCAATTTCACAGCCGCTAACTTCTGGCCTACCCACCTTCGGAGGACCCGGCCCACGTAGACCGCGAAGGCCGGGTCCTCAGGAGGATGCAGCCCATGAATTTGGACACCCGTTGTGTCTCATGTTAGTGTTCTCTGTTTTGCTTCTTTGTCTCGTCTTGCCCAATTAGTTCCAGCTGTGTTGCCACCTGTTCCTTGTTCCCTCATGTTCCTGCTTGTGTATTTATAGTGTGTGTCATCTCGTGCTTGTCACTGGTCCGTCTGTGTTTCCTCCCTGAGTTTCTCCCTTTGTGTCTTCCTGTGGATTCAGGTTTCAGTTCTGTTTTATTAGTTTTCCCAGTTTAGGGTTTCTGTGTATGCCATCTCCGCTCCTGTTGTATCCTGCTCTCCTTGTGAATAAAGCTCACTCCCATCTCACCTCCAGCTGGCTTGCCTCGCCAGCTGTGACACCAGCATGTATTAGCAGAATGCATTTCATGGTTAAAATCAGCTTAACAGTGGAAAAAATAAAAGACATAAGTGTCATTTTATTTCAGTTTGGATATTAGCCTGCCGATACTATCAATTCTGTATTTGTAAAACCTAAAGTGTTTTTTCCCCCATTTTATCTGCAACGAGATTTAAATAAATGACTTGTTCATTGTGTCCATCCATCCATCCATCTTCATCCGCTTTATCCGAGGCCGGGTCGCGGGGGCAGCAGCTTAAGCAGAGAAGCCCAGACCTCCCTCTCCCCAGCCACCTCCTCCAGCCTATCCGGGGGAACACCAAGGCGTTCCCAGGCCAGCCGGGAGATATAATCTCGCCAGCGTGTCCTGGGTCCGCCCCGGGGCCTCCTCCCGGTGGGAAATGCCCGGAACACCTCACCCAGGAGGCATCCTTGTCAGATGCCCGAACCACCTCAACTGGCTCCTTTCGATGACATTCCATGTCCCTATTGCCAGTCTTGGCAGCCGGGGATCAGTCCGCCAGGGCCTCCGCTCCTGGCCGCCGCCCGGCACACAATGCACCCGACCCCTATGGCGCCTCCTGCGGGTGGTAGGCCTGCGGGAGGATGGGCCCATGTCTCCTCTTCGGGCTGTGCCTGGCCGGGCCCCATGGACTAAGGCCCGGCCACAAGATGCTCGCCCTCAGGCACCCTCCCCGGGCCTGGCTCCAGGGCGGGGCCCTGGTAACCCTATCCCGGGCAGGGTAAACTGTTCCCTCGATGTTCTCTTCATAAGGGTCTTCTGAATCGCTCTTTGTCTGGTCCCTCACCCAGGACCAATTTGCCATGGGAGACCCTACCAGGGGGCAAAAGCCCCCAGACAACATAGCCCCTGGGATCCCTGGGACACACAAACCCCTCCACCACGATAAGGTAGCGATTCACGGAGAGGTTGTTCATTGTGTCTCACAAGTAAATAAAAGATGTCCATCTTTTATGTACAGGCTATGGCCAACACTAAACTGCAGTCTAAACCTTTTTTATCTAATTATAGGTTTGTTTATTTAATTTGTATCACTTAATTTTTTTAACCGTGAAAACAAAAATTGTGATTATCTCTGAACTGTAAATGTGCAATTTTGTACATTTGTATACAATATAATCCAACCTCATACAATATAAACAATTTTAATATTGCATATTCTGTACATATCACCACTTTAAATTCTGACTACACCCACACATAAGCTACATAAGCACTTGTTTTACTTTATTTATTATTTCCTACGATCAGAGTTTAGAGTTTAGAGGTTTATTCTTTATTTTAGTTAGATGCTTATTTAGTTGTGTGAAGGGAACTTGCAGAGTAATAATTTCATTGCTCTGTGTAACCACTTGTGTTTTTCAGTGTATATGACGATAAGCTTCTTAAATCTTGAAAAAATGTGTGGGTTATCTCGTCAGCGGTGGGGATACTGCTCATCACAATCAGCTCTGAGCGTTATAGGAATATTGCTACAACTATATGTATGTGACTGCTGCTGTGAGAGCACAAATGGGTTTTTTTACCCGAAGTGTCGCACACTTTCAGAGTGTACTCCTCCTCTCTGATCATCACCGTCATGGAGTAAGTGTTCAGCACCTGGAGGAGACAGAGGCTGAGGAATGAGAATAAGAAAGAGACGACAGGAAGGAAGTAAACCCGTGAAAAGGACTTGATTAAGATAAGATAAGAGATAAGATAAGATAATTCTTTATTGTCATTGCACAGTCATACATAGTACAGTAGTACAATGAAATTGGAAAAACTGTCCTACGTCGGCACTACATATAACACAACACGACACGATATGACACATCACAACGCAACACAAACAACACAACACAGTATATTAACTTAGAAAAAAAGAAGAATAAGTGTTATGTGTATTGCACACTGTTATTATTGCACATTAATTATTATTGCACCTTGTTATAAATATAAATATTATTATTGTTATTGTTTTAAACATTGTTACCTCCCCCTAAAAAAAGTCCAGGGAGGTAGCCAATCAGGTCAGCTATTTGCATTGATCAGGGCTATTGCCCTATTGTAAAAGCTGTCCTTGAGTCTGTTTGTTCGGGACCTCAGCAGCCTGAACCTCCTGCCAGGACGGCAGCAGCTTAAACACCCGGTGTCCTGGGTGTGTACAGTCTCGTAGGATGCTGCGTGCCCTCTTGAGACAGCGAGTGCTGTACAGGTCCTTCAGGGAGGGAAGAGGATGTCCAATGATTTTTTGGGCCATATTAATGACCCTCTGAAGTGCCTTTCTGTGTGCTGTGGTGCAGCTGGAGAACCATACACCGATGCAATATGTCAGCACACTTTCAATGGAGCAGCGGTAGAAGACGGTCAGCAGCTCCTTCTTCAGGTCCATTTTCTGAGGATTCTCAGAAAGTGGAGACGCTGTTGGGCCTTCTTTAAGACCGCAGAGGTGTTAGAGCTCCATTGGAGGTCTGTGTCTATGTGCACACCCAGAAACTTGAAACTGGAGACCCTTTCCACGCACTCCCCGTTGATGCTGACAGGCTGCAGCTCGGACTTCCTCCTTCTGAAGTCGACTACCAGTTCTTTTGTCTTGGTGGTATTGAGGTCCAGGTTGTTATCTACACACCAATCTGACAGCCTCTGAACTTCAGCTCTGCACGCCGTCTCATCTCCCCTGAGATGAGCCCCACCACGGTGGTATCATCTGCAAACTTGATGACTGCGTTGTCTGGGTGGGTACTAACACAGTCATGTGTGTACAGAGTGTACAGTAGGGGACTCAGTACACAGCCTTGTGGAGAGCCGGTGTTGAGGCTGAGGGCTGAGGAAAGATGAGGCCCCACTCTAACTCTCTGATTACAGATGTTCTTCAAAATAAAACTGGATTTATTGGGGTTCAGTATCTTGACCAAGGCTCCTTACACAAAAAATCTTTAACTTTCATGTTTTTCAACACAACACAAACAGAGCCATTAAAAACACTCCTCTGTGTAATATTATGGGTTCATAAATAGTAATAGCTTCATTACAGCGTTGAAAGGGAGCGCTAAAAGTTCCTCTATGCATAAAAATCCTGGCACAGTTTATTAAAAACCTTTGTTGTTACACGTTGTTTGTATTTATTGTAGATTTCGCAATCATTTCTGCTCTTTAACAAAATAAGGTGGAGCTGCAATGAGCCTGATAACCTCTCAGTGAAGCAGAAAAATATGCGTGTGTTATGAACACAGCTGATGCCTATCTCCTTTTGTTCACTGCAGAGATTGTGTGACCTGCATACTGTAGATGCAAACACTTCCAGTGTGACAGGAAAGAGCTGCACACTGTGTTACAAAGAATGAAGTGAAATAAATGCTGCTGCATGTCTGCAGACTTTCACCTCACCGTGGGGACGTATTCAGAGGGAAACTTGTTGACCGTGTAGGACATCAACAGGCAGGTTTTTCCCACTTCGAGGTCACCCAACATCACACACTTTATAGTCGACATCTGAGGAGGAGGATGGAAGATGGTTAATAAGATGCAAAAAATTAATGAACTGTAAATGTGAGGCAGGGGAACAGAGGGAGTCTCTGGAGTGTCATCTAAAACATGCAGCTGAAAGATTTTAATTAGACACTTGTGCTTACTGTTACAGTAACAAACAATAAAAGTTGTTACTGTCAATTTGGAAATGATATCACTACAAGACCAGTCTGAGACTGCAGACCACCAACACTCAAGAACAGATTTATGCTAAAAATGCTGATTTTAACTAATTTGATTGCCTTTAATTACAGATAAAATCTTAAATGTAAATGAATCTGGTCAGATTGGTCTAAACTGAATATATACCAAACACATTATTGCTTCTTGTTTAAGAGGCTACGTATCTTCTTTCTTTCTTTTTTATCCCTCCACATCAGGCACAAATTGATTTTGTGGATCCAGAAAGTGATTCAGATTAGTGTCTCATATTCTCTTGAGATGTCTCCCAATTTGGCACAACTTGAAATTATTTATAAATATAATATAAATATTGATATTGGACTCCAATCTGGATCAACTCCTAGAACCCAAGTCTCCCACAACTATGCACTGATTGTTTGATGGATCCCAGTGACAATGCGATTCCTGAGCTGAGCAGAGCATGTGATGATGCTCACTGATGCCTTTCTTCATGGTAAGTTCATGCACCTTGGCACACACACACACCGCTGGTTAAGTGTGTGCGCTGCCTTTACCATCAAAGTAATTTTGTCCTTTTTCACATTTTCATCGCGGAGTGCAGCAGAGAGGCGTTTGAGGGGCCGCTCTTCCCGCTCTCTGCCCTGCACCTCTGGCCTCTGCCTCCTTGGTGGGGTAACCGTGGCAACAGAACAGCTCGGACAATATGATAACCATGTTCATTTCATACAGAAGCAGTCCAATCTGAGAAAGTTCCCCGTTTTTTTAAATTCAGTGAAGACAGTTATACATTCATCATCTTCTTCTCGGCGGGACCTTTTAGGAGTCACCACATCTGCCAACATCGCACCCTATCCCAATATCCTCCTCTGTCACACCAAGGGTTAGGGTGACCAAGGGTTTCAGGGTTAAATATCATGAGGTGTAAATATGATACTTTTAAACAGCAAAAATGCACTAGTTTAATGATGTAGATGAGCAGAGACAAGGACCTGTAACGATCAGTGTCCGAAAAAGTACTCAAAAAGTGTTTTTTTAATGTAAACGTAGGAAGATCATCGCTATTTTAAAGTTGATCTGACCTTTTGTTGCACTACGATTCCACTGTCGACTGTAATCATGACTCAGATGACAGGCCAACATTTTTCTAAATGTCATCTTCTTATCTAGGAAGTCAAAGCGTTTATCAGGTGCATCCAGACACTCCTGTTCTGCAGACTGCGGCAAATGACTTTCATCACTGAACTTATTTTAAAAATGAAACTATTTAACTTCAGCATAATCTGATCTCAAGTGGGCCAGACAAGCAACATCACTGAATACATGACCTATATGTTATTTTAATTATATTATGTTATTTATTCAAGTTTAAGAAGTGTATTCTCAAAATGTTCAGGCAATAAAAATAATCTAAATAATAATTTGCGTTAAAATGCACAAATTCCCATCATTTTTAAAACTCCAGTGTCTTGGTTGCCACAGTTACCCTGAAGATATTTGAGTATTTATTGTCAATAAATCGCAGTTTATAATCACTCACCTTTAGTTCTACCTGTTCACAGCCGATGGAGCGCTGGGTCTTAGTCCGGGAGCGGGTTTAGCTATCAGCTCTGAGTTTGGTAATCCAGGGTTGAGGGGAAGTTCGTTTTCTGCTCCAGGCAGAGAGTAATCCTCAACTCTGAGTCAGTTCACGGGGTAACAGACCCCGTGAACTAATCCTGCTCGCTGTCAGATTTTCTTCAACAAACTCTGAGTGTCCCTCTATCTCCTCCCTTCCTGCTGTACCTGAGCCAGCTGATTCATTTCCTCATTCATAAAGTCGCTGCTGAAGCGCGAAGAGGAGCTGATTCATTTGCAAAGGTTTTTTTTTTTTTTTTTTTTTTTTTTGTTAAGGCACAGAACACACTGATCAATAATCAATCATTTGTCGTGTTGGAATCTATCAAATATCCCAGCTGGATCTTGGAGATTATGTAAATATTTGAATGAGGATGAGGCTGAAATAACTTTAAGAATCTAAAACAGATTTAGTTTATTTTATTTATTTTTTTAAGCAGCTGCAGACGCTGTGTTCTGATTATTTTCACGGTACAGTCTGAACCGCGACACATTTCCCACTGAAAATGCGTCTTTGAGACTCCACCAAGAAAACATGTTGTGCCAAAATATGATTTCCAATGTTTCTGTGTTTTCTATGTGTAATAACTTTGCTTGTATTGGTAAATAGACTGTAGCCAGCAGGATTTACAAAGGCGTTATAAATAAAATAAAGAAATAACTCGTCCTCTTGGCCTGATTTTTCTGATCTCGATCACTTTTGGGCACTCCGGATCCGCTCAAAGGTATCACCGGCTCCATATCGGCTCCTGGAGCCCAGAGGGACGAGTTTGGTGGGACGGTTTAATGACAAGAAATGATAATCGAGAGCTTCTCTAGAAAGCTGAATTATGTTTAAAAGGTCTGATATTAAGAAAGTGATTTTAAACAATTACAGTCGGAGCCATCTAAAAAAAGAAAGAAATCCGTTCGTGCTCCTTTGTCAGTCAGAGAAAGGGGCCGTTTGGGTCCTACAGTGAACCTGGGTCACTGTACTAACCAGCATTATTGAAAACCAACCGTGTATTCACTGATGTATGGAGGGCTAAATGTGCCAAACCAATTGAACACCTTTTTAAAAGTCTAGCTTTAATGAGCAAACTGATTCAGCTATTATTGGAGATAATTTAAAATATCTTCAATATCTCCTGTGTGAGTGATGACCTCGGTTTCCTGTTCTCATGTCTGTTTATGGTGTTTTGGTAATAAGGGAATTTTTCCCTATGATAAGTAATAGTTGATTAACTATATCTCTATCAGCTCTAAAAAGTCTAGTAATTTTTACCCGGAGACCTGCTGCTACTGGATATTTTCTCTCATTCAGACGATTTTATGTAAACCCCAAAGACGGTTGTGCAGGCATATCCCAACCACAACCATGAGTCACCTTTCTTCTGACGTTTGAACTTCAGAATGTCTTGCTTGTGTCTGCATGTCTAAGTTATTGAGTTGTGCTGATAAATGTTTGCACTTAAAGTAGCTCAAGCCCTTTGCTTTTGAAGCATTTAAAGTATCTTTCACTTTAAAAAAAATCAAAGGAATAATTAAATATATTCATACAACGCAATTTATATTCCTTCTGCTAAATTTGTCTCAGATAAGCCAACTGTCAAAACAAAAAAGTGGTTTTCTAATTAAAACAATTAAAGTCCAAGTGCAAAAAAACCTTCAAGTACTGGTTTTATTATTTCCAAACACCCACCACTTCCAACATTCATCTTTTAAAACATATTTAATTCTTGCTTTAGCTCTCATGTTTCTTTTCTGCCATTAGAAGCTTGTTATCACTTAGTTTCAACCCGGCCGGCGATACTCGAACCAGCTGTTGGCACTCAACCATCAAGTGTCAGTAAAAACATCTAAAAAGAAAAGGAATAAAAATTCCAGAAACACCCAGTTAAAAAAAAAAAAAAAAAAAAAAAAAAAAAAAAATCACCAGGAAACAATAAAGAAAAAAAATCTATATAATACTTATAATCATCCATACATAATCAGAATAAACCATCATCAACCATAGGAAAGAAACAGAGGAGGGAAAGTGGAATTTCAGTTCATTTGAATGGGAAATGATTTTAGTTTAAAGGTTTAAAATGTGTTACTGACTCCTGATCAGTGTTAGAGAACAATAAAACAAAAGATTTTTAATATCTCACCAGTTATACCGCCTTAAACCATCCTCAGATCAGAGGTTTGTTGATTGTAGCTTTAACTAACTTTATGAAAGATGAATAAAAATAAGCAGCACCGACTCTTTCAGTCCAAGTTTGCTGTCAGAGCAGCAGATTTCAATAAATGACTGGGAAAATTCAGTCACTGAGGAGGGTTTTTCTAAAGGTCAGGGCAGCACTTTCTTATTTAAAGGTAGTAAAATGAAATATAAAAACTGTGAAGCTGCTAGAAGATGAATGAAAGTAGAATTGATGTCTTTAAAAGACCCAACTTTAACTTCTCAAACACTGATCAGCCTGCTTTTAGCCAATGAAATGACACACAGAAACCTTTAAACCAGCATATTCCCCTTCAAGGCCTCCAGGAGGAGCCAACGAGCCACCAGAGAACCACCTCAGGTTCTAGCCTGGAGCAGAGAAGCAGGAGTGGACAAAACAAGAGGTGGTCACACGAGGACCGTTTGTCTGTGTCGACTTTGACAGTTTAATAAGGTGGAAAACATTTAAGAAACTAAAGAAAAGGCGCGTCTCACACAGTGACTTGTTCTAAAGGGACATTTCACCCTAAAATCTATTTTTCAATATCTCTACCAATGTTTACAGTTAAGAGTTATTGTTAGGAGTTATATGATATTGTGTGCAGTTGCATGCAAATTCTTGCAAAACATTCACGTTTCTGTGGTCAGGTGAAAACCCCATGACTCCAGATTTCCTGAATATCCCACATTTGTCCTGTTGCCAGATGGAATTTGAGAAATCTCAATTCAAGACTGAATATTTGATTTTTGTTACTTTGGAAAGCAATGCATCCACATGAGAACATCGAGTTTCTAACTTCTCTCAGCTACAGATTGAGGCACTGTTAGCTACTGTGTTGCTGTTAAAGTGCAGCTTCTGCCCAGTAAGTAAATGTTTAGTCTCAGTTATTCTTTTAGACACGGATGAAGTCAAGTTACAGAACTCACACATGCAGGAGGCAGCGGCATTATAAGGAGGAGACACGGCTCTCAAACAATCCTAAACTGAAGGCTACTGGAGCTGCAGCGGTTAGCAGCGTTGCCTCACAGCGGGAAGGTTCCTGGTTTGAATCCCCAGGTCGGTTTGCACACGTAGGTTCACACAAGCATGTTGGGCTAAACGGTCATTGTAAATCCTCAGGCATCTTTCTTCTCTACTTATGATAACATGAACTGTCATTTCTTTCAGTGTTTGGAGGAAACGGCAAAGACCTTTTTTAACTGTTTATTTTGGGATTTAGATTTAAAAGTGCCCAAAGGTGTCAGCTAGATGATATAAGACTGTTGAAAATGTTTGTTGTTGATCTTATTGTTGCTTTATTGAAACCAGTGACTGAATAAAACAGCACTAATGTTGACTTTCTTATGATCTACACTCCTGATTATATTTAAATCTACAGTTTAAGCAGAGGTGGACGGGTTTATCTACTTTATGATTTATCTAACCTTATGTTGAGATCAAACTACAGCAGCTTGGAAAGATTTCCTGCTTTCTTCAAAAGGACTTCCTTGAATTTTATTCTGGATACATTAAGAGCAAACTAGCAGGATTTCACAGGATTTTTCGCCACAGGATGAGAATGTCAACAAAGGCCTTATAGAAGCCAACACAGCCACTCGGCAGCTACGCTGAAACACCTCTGGACACTTAGTTTAAAGCACTACCTTAAATACTTTTAATTTCACCGGTGACCAGGACATAAAAACTGCACATACAGAAGCAACAGTCAAATCTAATCAAAGCAGCTCTACAGGTTTGACTTGAAATAAGCTTTTTTCTCCTGTAGGTTATTTTTTGTATATGTAGATTTTCAGCTGAGGATTCTCTGAGTGCCACGTGTCTCTCATGTGTTACATAAATCCACAAAGCCTGCACAACTGCATACGATTTTTTTGCTTTAAAGGTTAAAATAAAAATTCTAAATCTGCAGAGTTAATTTTTATGTTAACAAAAGAAAAGGGAAAAATATTGCTCAAAGTTTTTTTGTTTTAAGGTGGAAAAGTTGACATGTAAAAAAAAAAAAAAAGCTGTGTTTGAGATCAACAGTGTAGCGCCTGTCACTGCTACTGTACACCACAACTGTTCAAACTAGGATTACCAAATTATTTCAAGACTATGAAATCAACAGCAGATCAATCATTAAAACAAGTGTCACAAATATAAAGCAGCAGTTTACTGACCCAACACATTGTTCCCAAAATTTATTTCAGATATTTTATACAGTTCCTTGTAGATTTTTTTTATGATTTTAAAAGTTTTTGTTAGGTTTCAGTTGCAAACGTGACTCCATCCATTGTTTGTATCTTCAAGGCATCTGAGGTTTAAACTACTATTGCTCAATCTGCTTCCTGCGATTATTAAAACCCTGTTTCCAGGTTAGCGAGGAGTGTTGCTCAAACATGTTAGTCATGTTACGGTGATGAAAACAAAGCGCCTATCCGTTCTAACACCACACCCACGGTAAGTCACTATGGCTGAAGGCACTGTTTAAATGCGTCTACCCTCCCCCCCTCAGTTCCCATCTGGGTTAATAATCTCCTCCTGGTCCACCTCCACCTATCCTCCTCCTCCTCTTCTTCTTCTTCTTCTTCTTGTCATGGCATCTACAACAGAATGCAGCGCTTTTTGGGTTTGGTGTCCGGAGGCTCCAGAGCTGCCAGGATGGCCTCGTCAAAAACGTTCTTCAGTCCCCTCTAAAAAAAATAAATAAATAAATAAATAATAATTAAAATAAGACAGAATAAGACCCTCAAATTTAAAAATAAAGAAAATTCTACAAAGGAAACACTGGAAATGAAAACAGATGACATCGCCATCCTTTTAGACTGAGGTGGAGATTCTGCCACAGATCTCTGCATGCCTCAAATTTACTTGCAATAAACTAAAATGAAAAATACTTTTTTCTTATGAAGGGAGCTCCTGTCCTCTCGCTGAATGTGCTAGGGGAGGTGATTTCTGTCTACCTCTACTAAAAAAAAAAAAATAAATAAATAAAAAAAAAAGAATAAAAAAAAAAAAGAAGAATGTGACTAAATAACATGACGTTATGTAGAATAAGTAGATTAACATGTAGGAGCAAAGTCTTCTGTTTTTAACTAACCAATTACATTTAAGAAGACTCTTTTTTTAAGCGCTTTAAGTGCTTTTTAGAAGCTGATTAGCAGTTGTAACCGGAATTGTGCCCAGTACACAGAACCACATGGAAATGAGCCGATGTTTCCAGTTTCAGATCTGGACACAGTCAGTTCTGTAGCTACATGTTGCCACGCTTATTAGACATAACTGTGAAACTTCCTCCGACCTAATCAGTTTATCTTTTCAGACCTGAGCACATATGGATACCAGAGGCGTGTTTCTCCCCCCTCAGGTGACTGCTTCTCTCTCCATACCTGCGTCAGAGCCGAACACTCCACGTATTTGACGGCCTTCAGCTCACGAGCCAGCTTCTCTCCGCTCTCACAGCTCAGGGCTCGCTGTTTGTTCTTGGCCAGCTTCTCCAGGGTGTTGCTGTCGTCTCTGAGATCCACCTGAGTCCCCACCAGCAGGAAGGGCGTCCGCGGGCAGTGGTGTGAAATCTCTGGCACCCACTGTGAAAAGACAAGGTCAAGGTCAGGCTTGATGGACTTTTAATGCAACTCCAACTGACCTGCACCCTCCTCTGTGTCCTTAAAGTTACACTGTGAACAAATTTAGACCTAAATTCAAGCTGGTGGTGTAAGGTCATTTTTACTGAGAAGACAATAACTTGTCATATTAAATTATTTGGTTTACAGATTATTCTGAAAACCCTTGTTTAAAAGGGTAAAATGTAGATGTGCCAATCTTAATCTAGAAACAAAACACAGAGAGAGCTAAACAAACCTTCTCTCTGACGTTCTCGAAGGATGAAGGTGATACGACAGAGAAACAAACGAGGAAGACGTCAGTCTGAGGGTAGCTGAGGGGTCGCAGTCTGTCGTAATCCTCCTGACCTGCAGGGGGAGGCACAAAATGACGAAATTAAGCTAACAGAGATAAAAAAAAACAAAACAAAACAAAACTTCAGGTCCAGTTGAGGTGGGCTCCAGAACGGAGTCAATCCCCATAATAAAGTGTCCAACTTTGGACCACAAATGAACAGCTTACAGCATGCTACTCTTCACCATAACGACGCAGCGGGTATTTTCATTTAAACATATGGACACTGTAAAGGTTTAATCTTAAGAGTGTAGCTGGTTTATTTGACAGGCAAATGTGGAGGAGATCGCAGTCCACTCGGTCTCACCTCCACCAGCTAACACACAACCAAAAACTCTCACTCTCCGACTTCCTGTTTTACCAAAAGCGCAGGTGAGATGTAGCCAAAAATTAAGATTTCATGATGCAATTTTTTTTCCTGGAAGTTTTCATCATGTTTTTAGACGTAGGTTAGCATGTTGAATTAGTTTCATTTTTAGGTTGTTTTAGTGGTTTTAACTGCACTAAAAAACCTTTCTGTAAATATTAGGCAGTCACTGCTCGTGGGAGTGTGTTCGGTGTTCCTACAGTGAATTAACTGAAATGCGTGTAGACTTATTTTTTTTACCTGCAGTGTCAAACAGTCCCAGAGTGTACGGTTCTCCGCCGATCATCACAGTCACTGCATAGTTGTCGAACACCTGGGGGACAAAGAGGGGAAAGAGTGAGGAAACAGAAGCCGGATGATATGACAGAGAGCAGAAAACAAAAAAAGGAAGTAAAGCGTAGAGTGGAAGAAGACTTCTTGACTTGTTAAATCGTTGAAAAAGGAAGTGCACCGCTGTCATATAAGTCACACAGCTCCGGTGTTAAATATGCAAAGTTAAAAAGACTAAAATATGAGCACGTGTGATAAATTTGAGACCTGTGTCTCCACATTTATCAACTGTTTCACAGCTTTAAGTAGTTATTGCTTTGCAGATTTAGACTGTTTAATTATGGGCCCACTGGAGTGAGGGGGATTACACTGGACACTCCATTAAGCAAATCTTTAACTCATTAAACAGTGGGTGAGTGCGCCCATCAGCGGTTTCACACCTACGGTTTGTTTACGCCGGTCAAAATCAGTTGACACGTTTAGAAACGTTTAGAAACGTGTCAACTGAAAAAGAACAAGGAGAATTTATGTTGGACGGCTAGTTGCTAGCCTGTGCACATCTATAGTACCTTGCCGTTTCACAGAATACAAAACAATAACTGTACGTGACTATGGGAAGTTTTTTTGGCTCAAACTTCCAACATCTACCTGGTAATTGAGCCTGATTGAGATCGTATCCTGTTCACACCACAAAGGAACTGCTCTCGAGTTCATTTGGAGAGACGTCCTCCAAAGGGTCTCGGTGCGGTTGTTTTGGTCCGCACTTGATTGCGATTATATTTACATCTGCAGGATTATTGTGAACTGTGAATCATGCAAAGCTTCTGCAGTAGGGTCCAATGATAAAGATATGGAACTGGAAATGGGTAAAACAGCTCCCCCTTAAATAGTTTATTGCATACATAATCCTTACTGAATGACATGAAATGACGGAAACTGAATATTGTTTTGTTGTTGTTCAGGTAAGCAGACCTGCTGCGTCTTGGTTCAGTCCTTTCTTTTATTTAATCACAGCCATACCTTCAGGCTGCTGCCGTGTACAATAAAACAGCCCAGTCTCAACATGTCTGCTAACTTTGGCTCGGCGGACGTGCGCTAAAGCAGGGAGTGTTCACGGTGATGACCTCATGCAGTATACAACAAGGTACGGTCACAGTAGCTGACTGGAAATGCTTGTTGCATGACCATCTTCATAAAGACATGTTTCATCAATGAGTTACAAGCTGCTCGACTGTTTCACAAAACAATCAGCATTATTTTGAACTGTAACTGTAATGGTATTTAACACAGTTATTCATGAACTTAAAAAACTGAGCCTGTATATTTAAGTCTAGTCTTGGACTGAAAACCGTTTGAGTCACTTAAAGCAATGAGTCTTCACGAGGAGTTTACTTTAAATACTACTCAGATTGGAAACACTGTAAATAAAATGATTAAACAGGCAGGGCTGGTAGCCCTGCAGACAGTTGGGTCCAGACCAGTGGGTGTGTGTGCTTGTGAAGCCCATCTCATTTGGGAGCCGCTGGTCACTGCTGGCCCACAGCCTTCATTGTGTCTGTTTGTGCAGACGGCTGTGAAGCGAGACCCTGGTGACAGCAGACTAGGAGGCATCAGAAAAAATGGATGGTAGTCACAGGTCGAGGGAGAAACAGCTAAAGCAGACAGCCAACAAACACTTTGGTCGCATGCCACCAAAAGTGAATCAGGAGAGATGAGTCAGCAGACGACAACTTTTCTGGCACGTAAAGCGTTTTGGGACCCACCAGAGGTTCTGGTCTTCCATCAAAGTAAAAGGTTTTTGTTTAATTGCTGAAACTTAACAGAGAATTCTGTCAAATGACCGAGGATAGCAGGAAAATGCACCGACTTCTTAAATGTCACACAGACTTTTCGCCTTAGCTGTACGCAGACAAATCATGATTATGTGTAATCATGCTGAAAGATCCTGAACCAGTAAGAAATCCCAGTTAACTGTTAACTGGTTTTACAGGATTTGGCATTACCACGATGGTTTACCATCTTTTTTTAACCCCATGCTAACCTAATGTCCAGAGAAGCTGCTGCTGCAACTGTTCAAAATTTCTTCTACTTGTCTGTTTGTTGGTTGTTTATTTTTCTTCTGAGCACAGAGAGGCAGAATGGGTCCAGCGTCTGACAGACTGATGAAACAGTTCAGAGTGCATGACACAAACACACGCAGAGAAATGGACACACAGAGACAGAAGTACTCTTCAGGTCAAGTTTGGACAGAAACACTGAGTAACTGGTCCCTCCAATGAAACATACACTACACAGACAGAAGAGGGGAGACAGGATTGATGGTAAGAGCTTTCGATGGTCCTCAGACTACAGAAGCTGCTGGAAACAGATCACAGCAGACACAGTGGGGGAAAAAGCGCTGTGCAGAAAAGTGTCCCGACTGTGCTGTTACGATAACTGTATTTATATGCCGTTTCAGTTTCATACTGAAACAAACAACAGCCTGAAATGAAACAATAAACACACTCCTTATAAAATGTGACAGGTTTGACATCTGATTCCTGTAAGGTGACTTGTTTGTGAGGAATTACTTCCTGGAGGAGACTTACTCTCTCCTAATTTCTTACTGTGGTGCTTGTTTGTCAGCAGATTGACAGGAAGCAATGCAGACACACAATACAGCACTGATGTATAGTTGCTCAACACACACGCCCGCACGCGCACACACACACGAAACAGAAAGCATACAGGAGAATAAAGTCTTTTGTCTAAAACCTGACATTGTTCAACTTGATGCTGCATGATGACTGGTCTCAGAGGTCAGGGTTCATTAAGTAGCACTAAGTAAGTTGCTGACATTAAGTAATAAGGCTGTGATTAACAACAGGAGACTGCAGGTAGGAACAGGATGTTGCACAGGAATAACAACAATGTGACAGTAAGCAATAAAAACAAAATAACAGAGCTGTTGCTGAATGATGTTGGAGGTGTGTAAAATTGTATTACTATTCACTGATGATAAAAATAATAATAAGCATAAAAAGTTGCATTTATCAGGAAAGAAAGTAAAATTTTAGAATAAAACTTTGTTCTTGATTTCCTTTTTTTTTAAGTTTATATGAAAGTATTTCCACTTCTGTCTTGAATAGCACCTTTATTCTGAAAATATTACAACCTTCCTGTTTTATGTTGGGCAATATCTTAATCAAAAATGCAATATAACTGAAATCTTAAGGCAATTTAAATATAACTAATGTTTTACACCTTTATTCTCAAAATATCACAGTGATTATAATCAGTATTTTGATAATAAAATCAAGTCTTTAGTACTTACATAAAGGTTTTCCTACATCTAGCACTAATAAGGAAAAAAAAAAAAAGAGCTCTATGCTAACAGCAAAAAGCTACTGTGCCAGTGTTTTCGTTAGTAGGAAGCCACAGACGAGCTGAAAACAACGAACAAATACTTTGAGATATGTTTTTACATTATTTTTTCCAGTGGGTAATAAAAGTTCTCAAACAGGACTGAGAAAACAAAGAAGAGCAGACAGAAAGCAAACAGTCCAGTCTCGGCAAACAGAGGAGGTCACGTGATGCCCTCACTTCTACTCTTGTTGACTGAGTTTAAGAAGAAGCAGAGTGTATTTTTAAATATGAAAGGGAAAACTGCTAAGCACTGAAAAATAATGGAACAACAACAATGTGGCATTTAAACAACACATTTGAAATAAAGTAGTTGTACATAAACAAATAATAGATAAATACTGACATGACCATTACTGCATATACGAGGTACGCCAAACATACAGCCCGGGGAAGAACAAGCCTATTAAAGCAACGGTCCCCAACCCCTGGGCCACGGACTGGTACTGGTCTGTGAGACGTTTGGTACCGGCCCGCGAGAGTTGAGGCTCGGGGGTGAAATTTATGGTTTTCTGGGTTTTTATCATTAACTCGGTTTCCTGGGGTCTTTTCCCGTGTTGTAGTTGTGTGTCTTATTTTGAGAGAAATATTTATGCATTTCCATAGCGACCAGAGGGGGCAGAGAGGAGGATGTTACTCTCAATGTTGGTGTATTTCAGGAGGACGCTGCTAATAAAAACTTTCACAATTACACAGTGAATTCGCGTTTATTATTATCTTTACAAAATACCACAGTTTTTGTCTTGGTCGTATCATTTTATTTTGTTGTATTTATCCGCAACACCTTAAAGGCCGGTCCGTGAAGATATTGTCTGACATTAAACCGGTACGTGGCGCAAAAAAGGCTGGGGACCGCTGTATTAAAGGATTTAATCCAGCTATTCTTGGTGTGGCAATGTCAGTATTTCTGCATACAAGTATAAATGCATTAAAGTTTAAAGTACTTTCTGATCTTGATAAGGTTTTGGAATCATAAAGAGGTAAAATGACAAATACTACTGTTGTTTAAGCTGCAAAACAGTCTAGATGTGAAGGTTGTGCTTTTATACGACAATAATAATCAGTAACAGCCGTAGTAATGTTGGAAAAATAGTGCATTTTCTTAAACTTTAAAAAAAGAAGATCTTGTTTTAGTAAGTGGCCATCAAAAATGGTAATAAAAATTCAAACAGTATTGGTTGCACAACATTCGTACTGAAGAGTTAAAAATAGTGGAGTGGAAGCGAGGTGAGTGAGATGGACAGTCTGACAGGAAGAGGAAGATAAATGTTGAGTCTGCACTGTTGCTTCTGCAATTCTCAAACCGTGCTGACTGCTGACAGACCAAGCAATGGCACCAACAGAAAACAGAAGACAATTACTCATCAGTTTGCAGTCACTACTCACAGACCCTACCCATCATCAATTAGGAGGCATTTCAGATATTTCTAGCAGGGTTGCAGAGCCTGTCAACGCTCAGCAAGCCGTTTTCTGATGGTAACAAACCACAGAGTCAGAGAATGCAGGATCAGCTGAGCTGAGCCGCACATGGACCACATTTGTGTCACACTGCAGAGCTTGCGAAGCTTCTTCCTCGTCGTGCTGCTGCAGCGTGACGCAACACTTTTGAATAGTCACGAATCAAACAGGATATGTCAGGAGACAAGCACACATTTCTAATCCTGCAGGTACAGACATGCAACCACCAACTGCACGCACCAAAAACAACACAAATGTGTACAAGAGTCAGAACAAGCAGCGAGCACTAGAAAGTTTACAACTTTAAGGAAATGATGTGCAACACTCTTGTAGGTGTGAAGAAGAACTTTTTACCAAAATATCATCCGAGTTCATGCCTGAGTGCAAAAGGGTGCAGCTACCAAAACAGACATCATGATAAATTCGTTTTGCTTTAATCCAGGCGTTTTAAAGACAATGGTAGCCTAGCTCTGTTACCTCAGGTAATAGCCTCATTAATACCTCGTTAATATGCTGCTGTCTGGTTTGATGACTCGCTATGAAATATTCCTGATTCTAAGCTTCATGTACTGATTGAAATCTTAGTTAGCCTCAGAGTGCCCAAATATTTGGTGTCTAGCAAACAGTGAGTCCATGGGCTGTAGTTATGTCATCACTATTGTAATAACTTTTAAGCCCTTCATTTTTATATGCAACATTTAACTTGTAGCATTTTCTGTGTGTGGTCTATCACATCCTCTCTCTGCCTAATGGAGAAGCTGTAGCTCAGGAGGTAGCGGTTCATCCGTAATCGGAAAGTTGCTGGTTCGATCTGCAATGCGTTCATTGGAGTAGCAATGTGTGTGCCTGGTGGATAGAAAGCACTAAAGTATAAACAATAAGTGTTTGTACGAATGGGCCATGTTGTATAAACAGAGCTGAAAAGCACTACATAAGAACCAGTCCACTTACCATTTATCATGATGTCAGCTTAAATCTAAGGTGGAGCTTAATCAATATTTGGCTCTGTTAGCTCAGCAGTATGAGAAACAGACCTTGAAGTGTAACGTAGTGTCTCCTTTTCTACATTTCTTACTCTCTTTCAAGAACAATTTGTTTTTTTCATCGTGTTATAATAGGTATAAAAAAGGTCCAACTTGATCACGAGTCGACCTTGAAAGCTATAACATCAGCAATTTAGGAACATTTTTCAATTAAGGTTAGAGGAAAGTGGGTCAACCAAGTTATTCCATGTAAAAATGTTTGATGACCATTACTGGTTTAAATCTATATTGAAAAAAAAAAAAAAAAAAAAAATCCATGAAAGACAACTGACCTTTTGGGAAGTAAGGACTTACATCACTACAAATGACTGATACACTGAAGGTTTAAGTTATTTGAGAAAAATACATGTGATGTAATTTCAAGGTGCTGCTGACCATCTGCTGACCGAAAGATAGAGTTCCACCGAGTTATAATAACACTAGAAATGTTATTTGAAAACAATGGATATATTTGGAGACCAAACATCACGTCTCATACAAACTTTGCCTACTATAAATGAGCACAGTGAGACCAAATGCAAAAAGGTTTGTTTCAGTTTGAGTGTCTTAAAAGGTGTGTTTTATTGTTCCTTGAATCCACCTGATCTCTGTTTGAATGGCACGTGCATAGTCGATGCATTGTAATATAATAACTCTGAGGGCAGAGCTTGTGTGAGCACAGAAAATTTGAGGTGACATGGATGTCTGCACATGCTCATCATCTGATGAAGAAATTTACAGCACTCAGTCTTAAGTTGTCCTTACCAGACTGGTACAGATTAGTATGATTGGTCTACATAAACAAAAAGAGGACGGGTCTTTAACTTATCTGATGAATTTGACATATTTTTGTATCATTTATGACCATTTGTTGACCAAAATTTAGTCATAGAGTTCCACAGGGTTCTGTGCTAGGACCAATATTTTTCTCATTATACACGTTTTCTATGTCTAAGAAAAACTGCATAAATTTCCATTTCTTTGACAATGATTCACAATTAGATTAAGAAAGCCAGGCAACACAAATAAACTAGTAAACTACAGGCTTGTCTCAAACAATTAAATTCCTGAATGACCTGTAATTTTCTACATTCAGACATATTTACACACATAGAAAGCTTTGAAATGACTACTGAAGTCTGTTAATTTTATATAAAAAAAAAAAAAGACACATATGTGTTTCACATCAAGAAAGTTTCACATCACCAATTTGACTTCTACAACTTCTCAATCACTACATGACGTTTTGCAGTGAAACCCTACCTACTAACAGACCTAGAGAAGTGAGAGTTACTGCTGCAGCACGCTTCATTCTGAATTTATCTGCACAAAATATTTGAAATTTTACAGTTACAAGCAAGACGTTTGCTTATATATTGTTTTACACAGCATAATGAAAATAAAGGATGAACAAGCAGTCTGACTACGATGACTTGATTCAAACTTGTTATTGATCAAAGTAAAGTTCATCCTGTTTTTTTTTAATTAAAATGATACACTCACGCTGCAGTACATGCAATATGTGTATGTACAGACAAATGAATCTTTTTTTGAAGGTGTTGTGTGTTAAAGCCCATCACCTATTCCATTACCACAGAATATTTTTCACACATATAAAGCCATTACAAAAGTATTTCTGGATAAAATATAATAGAGTCATAAATGACCCAACTTGGTCGGTTCAGTTCTTAAAAGACTCGGGAGTTTTATTACAGTGTACTACTACTACTACTACTAGGTTTTGGTACTCATTCCCATCTTTTAAAAATAAAAGTGAAGCTGAAATATGAGTGACACTCTCTCACTGAACTGGAAAGGTATGTGCATGCTGTAAATACAGTGGCGTCGATACTTTTTTCAGAAACCTGTTTATGTAACCTACATACAGCATTTACCCATCTATGAGTATCACTCCTTCTGCAACAGGAAAGACCTGCACACTGGGTGTTACAAGGAATAAAGTGAATTGACCCGTGCTGCTGCTGTGCGTCAGCACACTGTCATTTCAGGTATTATTACTTTGGGGAAGTGAAAAAGTTAATCGTGTTATTTGAGACTACTCACCGTAGGAACGTATTCAGAGGGAAACTTGTTGGTCGTGTATGAGATGAGCAGGCATGTCTTTCCCACTGCACCATCACCCACCACCACACACTTTATAGTTTGCATCTGAGGAGGAGAAAAGTAGAAAACCTTCTTATTAAAAAACAAACAAAATCTCCATCTGTGTGTTTGTTTCTTTATCCCTGAACTGATCTAAAACCACAAGGAGCTAGCTACCAAACCTGGCACACAGGTACAGATTAGATCCCTGAGGGTTCTTATGCATGTCATATATTTAAACGTCATCATGTTGCCTATTAAGCACCTACCAATGGGCTATATGGCTCATTTATAGCATTTTTGCATCTTTCAGAACATTATAAAAATCACCATATCATTTTTATTTCAAACAAAATTTTAGGTTTATCTACAAAATTGAACTGTGCAACTATATAATGCACTTATGAAAACACCTTATTTTAATTTCATGATAATAACATCTCATTTAAATCCACAAAAGTTAGCATAGTAGCATAGTGGGCATATGCTGGTTAAGAAAAAATGACATATCAGCAACTAAGTATATAACAGAGGTGAGACAGGCAAGTGGGGTCTCTGGAAGACTGCTGGAATGACAAAATAAGCACCTGACAGACCTTAATCATGTATTTGTCCATAATGAAAGTCATTATATATGTTATACATAATAGATGATAAGCGCTGCCTTTAAGACAAAAAGCAACATTTGACACAATCTATCCCAAATCTAAAAGGATCTACGAGAATAATCTAAGGTTTAATCTAGTCAATTCACTGAGAATGAAAGTATTAATTTGCTGTAGTTGCACTTCAGTCATGATCAAACTGAGCATCCGGTGCAACTGCTAGATTTCAGGGGCTTTCCATAAGCGAGATGATGCCCTGCTCTTGATTCTGCACCTCCCACCAACGCTTCATGTGTGAAAAGGGTAACCATGGCAACATCATTGTATACAAACAAGCCTGGACAATATGAGACAAAAGATTTCAGTCATTACAGTCTATGCTTACGACAAGTAAGCATAGACTTAGAAAACTTTCCTAAATATTAACCTCAGAGTTGATTACCTGCAAAGCCTTACGACGCTCAGTTGCATGTTTAAGAATTATTAAATGGTTTTTATGCCCTTTTTTCCTGTTTGCATCAGGTGATATGAAAATGCGGAGTGAGTATGAGACTGATGGAAACACTGCCTGGTCTGTAGCATGGTGTTTACTACACAATGACTAGAGAACCTGTGACCTCTGATGCCGAGCAGCTCTCATACACACTCTGCGGCTTCATTAAGAAGGACAATGGTTAGAGGGCTATAGCCTGCCACTTCATCACTGGCTCTTTGTTTGGGTCATTTGGCAGTGGCAGAATTTAGCTGAACTCTGATGAGTCAGAAACAAGGTGGCCAGTCATTTGCAGGCACGATGACACCAGTTATGTCTGCAGAATTCATTCGTCAGCAAAAGATAGTTTTGGGAAATTAGAGCTAGCCGAATCTTTTCAATGGGCCGTTGTGCCCCAGTTGCATCCAGATAATTTTCATTACATGGCTCAATTCTAAAACCCTAAGCATTTTAGCAGAGCTCAGTTTGATCACAAGTGGGACCAAAAACACCAGTGAAAGATGATGTACAGTTAATAGTTAGTAGTCTATTTACGCTTGAGTACATTCTCAAATCGTCTAAATCAGGGGTCCCCAATCCCAGTCTGCAAGGGCCGGTGTTCCTGCAGGTTTTAGATGTGTCCTTGATCCATCACAGCTGATTTAAATGGATAAATTACCTTCTCAACATGTCTTGAAGTTCTCCAGAGGCCTGGTAATGAACTAATCATGTGATTCAGGTGTGTTGACCCAGGGTGAGATCTAAAACCTGCAGGGACACCGGCCCTCCCGGACTGGGATTGGGGACCCCTGGTCTAAATACTAAACTACTTTAGGCGTCAGTTTGCGTTAAGATGCAACTACTGCTACAACTTTCATAGCTCAGTTTTCTTGGTTGCCTGAATTGCTGTCCTTGTTCAAGACTAGTGAAATACTTATTGTTGAAATATATTAGTTTAAAAGACTTGCCGTTAGACTGAACTGCTGTATTCTTGTCAGTTTACTTTGCTTTTATCAGAAAACAGAAAATATGTTTTATAGAAAAATAAACTTTTTTATGTCTGAAGAAAACTTCAATTACACTTGAGGCTGACTCCAAAAATTAGCCCAATTCATTAGGTAACAACTTGTCAATCATAAGTCATTTGCCAATAACTGCAGTTTAACACTTAGATCCACCTGTCACCTGTCATAGTGTTTCAAAACACCAAGACGATAAACGCAAGCCTGTGACTGAACTTTTACCAGAGTAGGATGTCATGACAGCTACATATTTTACCCATCTGTACTCCATAATGGTTGTGGCTGGCTGACATATATTTGGTATTTGAATAATATCAACATTAGCAGTAAATCAGGAATAAAGAAATGGACTTGTGTTAAATATTTTTTGGACATCTTACATTTTTACCCCTGATTAATCACAAAGGTTCTGGATGGCGCTCATTTGTAATGAGTGTAGGCCGTCAAGTGTTTACTTCAGCTTTCAAAATGCCGGCTCTATTTACTCAGGAGGAGGTTGTAAAGCTTTGTGAAAGTAGTCCAATATGAGTCAATGAGTCAGTGAATCTCACTTCTGACCAATGACAGCTATACTGAGGTGAGATTAACCTTTCTGCCGCTAAGCACTCCTGCTTTTGCCAGTGTTACCTGGTATTACTGAAAGCTTCTTTGAAATGGATCAGTTGTCAGACTCTGACACTAAGCAAATAACCTCTCATACCATTTAAGAACGTAATCAAGTTGTTTATCAGAGGGAAAGTCTTATTTTTACACACTCAAGCCATTAGCTGACATAATATTAGCTAATATCCAGCTGTTGTTATAGGCGGCTCATTGTCAGCTGCCCAGAGATGGGACAGTTGGATGTGTGATGTGCTGACAATACAATTATATAAATATGCCTGTTGATATACACATTCTTATGCTAGAGCCCTGACTTGAGTCCAGGAGATCAGGCTTGAGGTGAAGAGTATGAGATGGTGATAAGAGAGGAGAGTGCAGTAGTGGAGGGTGGAGGGTGGAGAAGAAGAAGAGGATGAGAAATATATCATAATTGACACTTCACAGTAGTTCTCAGGAAGCTGGAACATGCTAATAGAAATACAGTGTGATACAGAGGATTCTACACCTATTATATAATTTAGCACTCCCCCGCTTAAAGTAACTTCTGACTCTAAAAATAAAATTACATTAAAAATAACACAGCAGGAGCCAAAACAGTAACGTTGAGGCTTTAAAAATCCAATCAGAATGCAAAATTAATGATGCTGGCTGTATCCATCTTTTCTATACAGTCTATGGAAACAACGGACAGACAACAGCACATTGATTAATTTCATCATTTGTGCAGATAATCAGTCAACGCAACCCGTAACAATACAAACATCTGGATCGTTCACCAACTCAAATGAACGTGAGCAGGAATAAACCATGTAGATAATGGTTTATTTATGCTAGAAAACAAGATACTAGAATAGCTTTACATCCTACATATCTTTCCATCCCTTCCCTCACCCTCAACCGTTGCAGCTGATGCACGCCCCTCCCTGAGCCTGGTTCTGAAAGTTTCTTCCTGTTAAAAGAGAGTTTTTCCTTCCCCATGTGGCCAAAGTGCTTGCTCATAGGGGGTCATCTGATTGTTGGGATTTTCTCCATATTCTCTGTATTTCTGTAGGGTCTTTACCTTACAGTATAAAAGCGCCTTGAGGCAACTGTTGTGATTTAGTGCTATATAAATAAAATTGAACTGAACTGAATCCACTTTAAAAGCTAAAATATCCAAAATTTCAATACGACAACTTCAAGGAAAGCATAGTGTTAATACGTTTTATATAAGACACTTTCAACTTTCATTGTCAAATTTAAGATTTTCTATTAAGTTAAACAGCAGTTTAATAACACTGACTCGTCAAACAGAAAAGTCAACAGCACCCTGAGCAAACACCGACGACTTCAACTTATTTATGGCAACTTTTTCAGCTGTAAATGGTTAAAAATCTATTCAAGTGTTGCTGCTTTTCACTCACTTCCGCATATGAAGCTGTGCCACTTACTTAGAGCAAGATTTTAATCGCAGGCCTGCTACTTGTACAGTAACTGAGTACAGATTTCTTTGTGTTTTAAGGCCTAACGTCGCTACCTGCTCACAGCCTTTTCGCGGAAATAATTTGCTAAAAGTTTATAATTAAAAGTTTTACTTCTTCGAAGCTCGTTAACTGAGGCTAAGCTAACCTAAAGTTACATCCGCCGGACCCCCCACCCACAGCAAAATAACCTGCTTTAAAGTATTTTAACATAAATATAATGACAAAATAACAAACTTAGATGACGCGTCTGACTGTAACTGTAAAAATAAGAGGGTTAAATCTTGTAGTTTACCTCTCAAAAATATAAAAACAAAACACAACAAAAAAAGATCGTACCGGTAACTTTGGGCAGAGATTTAACGGCGAAGCTAGCTTAAAGTTAGCTCAAGGAAATCATTTGCTTTGACAGCTACCGTATAGGAGAGTGAGCTGTCAAAACACAAACAGTCAGTTTTAACTCCGGAAAGACGAGCCCAACAACTCCCGGTGATTTTCTGTGGATATTTCAGTATTTACCACCGATAAATCGTTAACGTCACTTACAGCGCCTACCTTTTCAAGCCACAGCCGCTGGACTTGCTAAATGCGGTGCTACGTTCAGGTGCTTCCTGTAAACTACCCCTCCTCGCCCGAGGCGGAAGGCGGAACTATGACCCGTGTTATATTCAAGTTCCTCTGTTTTTATTACTTTTCATGTATAAAAGCGATTGTTAATTGTAACTCGTTTTACTTTAGTTAACAGCACAGAAATAGATACAAATGAAAAGTTATGGTACATGAGTTTTTATTTCCGGTTTTAATTTAAAAAAAATCAAGCTTTGTGTGAAAGGTATGTGAGAATTTTTATGGCCTAAAAATCATCACCTTCCTATACTTAAACTAATCACTGTAAAATACAATCTTTATTAATCTTTCAGTCTTTCTTTTATCAGTCTTTTATGCTGTCATTGATTTAAAACAACACGACCGCAGGTAACAGATAATGTATTTATTATTAAAAAAAAATCTTCTTAAAATTACACTATACATTACATTATAGTTACATTACAGTGCGGGTGTAATGTAAATTCTTGTGCAATCACAAAAAACAGGCAGGCAGACACTCAGAGGTCTGCTCGTGCCCATCGTCCGGTTATGAAATTTACATCACTGGGAAATTTTGCATCTGTAAGAAAATCTGATACTTTCTCAGAAAAATATAAAATTAGCTTAACATGAACAAACACCCAGTCAGGCCTTCACCTGTCCGAGCCCGTGACGGCAGCAGAATAGGCCTTCTGTTCTATTCATGCTCACCACATTGGTGTCTTTGCGCACAGTGACATCGCCACAGCTCTGAAACATTTATACTCCCAATGAGACCGTAAAGATCATACGTTTCATCTTTTCAACTGTTGCAACATCTCTTTCATTAACATTGCAGTAAACACCAACACGAGCATAAACCTGTGTCTTTAATGTGGCTGTGGCAGCAGTGGCACTTGCTGAAATGGTACGAAACCTGGGAGGTCAGCATGGCCAAAACCGTGCAGATAGTGCCTGCGGATATGACGTCACTTTTGTCGAACGATGTCGTTTTCCCTGCAAAAATCAGGTGTAAATGGGTCCTTACATTCACCATCTGAGTTAGAGCAAAGCTTATTTCTATTCATCTGCTCAGGTTTCAGTTTCCATAGCTTAGATTCTACAAAACTCTAATATGTCTCAGTTCTTTAACATGTACTTTTCAGCAGGTTTTTAGTACATTAGTTATGCTGTTGTGCTTTTACCCAATTTTATCAGCTGTAAATATTTAAATAAATGTATTCACCCAAATACTGGTCTTTAAACATTTTTTGATATGTGATTAAATTATGTCTCTTATTTCTGTTATTATTCATTTGTCACTGAATTTTTAAAATACATGTGTCCAAAACAGAAAGTAAAACTGTTTTATCGTGATCAAACAAAACCAGGACAATAAAGAAGTGGTTTTACCCATTTTTGGTTGAGAAGAAAATGATTTGAAAGATAATTTAAAACAGTCCCAGGATGCACAATCAGAGGTCATCTTTAAAAGATACGACATAGAGCCACATAATTAAACTGATATTTTAGGTTAGCAGTATAGATTTGCATTAATAACCTGGCTCCAGTTCAATAAAATATAAAAACCACACATAATAGACTCACAGAGGGATTTTCCCCAGTGACCACCAGAGGGAGATAAAGTACACACTGGTGGTGCTTTTGTTTTTCTTTTTAGGGTTACAGCAGTACAAACAGTCAAGGCCCATTTTACATGTTTTAACACAACCAGAGAGCGTCCTGGTGTCCTCTGCTACTTCAGAAATCTCCATGGATTCATACACTCCACACTTGCTGGCATTTCCATTTGAGCAATGACAAAATTAGGAAAACATTTCAAATTCAAGGCACCCTTAAAATTAGCAGTTCAGCCCGTAATGTGTTACATTTTTTGTAGCTGTTTAACAAAACATGTTAAATTTAATTGTATATGATTAGTATTAGCCCCTGAATGCTCGCCTTGCTTGTTCAAACTATAGACAGCATGGATGTACCACTCATCCATGAATGAAATCCTGTTTTGGAGCCGCATGCTGATAGTTTTTGCCTTCGCTATCTTGGCGTTTTCAAACTGGATGAGCGAGACATGGTTCTGACTGTTCACTGGATGTAGACTTATTACTTACAAATCGTTATCTGGAGCACATCCCTGAATAATCCTCCTTTCTGAGTAAAATAACAATAGGCTACTTTATATATATATATATATATATATATATATATATATATATATATATATATATATATATATATATATATATATAAAACTGATATGATATGACCTGAAATGAGTGGCTAAGCCAGAAAATGATAATTTACTGCAGTAATAGAGCGAGACAGTCTAAACGTTTTTCCAATAGACTTCAGTGCAAACAGACTTCTTTTTGCAAGTAGAGGTGTTGCCCCCTGCTGCCCATTAAAAAATGCCTTAAAACAAGTTTAAAATTGCTTTTAAACTTTTAAAAGACATTTTTTAGTCATCCAAGAAATAACTAAGTATATTATACTATATAAGTTGTTACACCAATGTTGCTTCCAAAAAACGACTTCTAATCTAATCTTTTCCCCTTGACCTCAGTGGACCACAGCGTCAGGGAAGACCTGTTCTGCTGTGTCGAAATGGTTAGACTCTGGTCGATAATCAGGAATTGGATCTGGACAGTTCATAAGATTGTAAAAAATAGCCATGTAGATGAGTATGAGTGAATATGTGAGGTGATCCTGTGTATTATGTCTTTAATATGGATGAATCTGTTTGTTTGGTTGGCCTGGTCAGCACTGATGTGCTGGAGGTGGAGGGAGACCTCGCCGAGGGAAAGGCTAGTCGACCTTCAGCGGTAATGCAGCAGAAAATTAGATAATTACAGTGCGAGGCGCTCCTCTATTACCCCGTCCCTCTGGATGGCCTCGCTGTTTTGCTCACTTCACAAGCATTTCATTGCTTTTTGATCTCATCACTGCTTTTTTTTTTTTTTTTTTTAACATTTTCCTCTTTGTTGCTCCCTCCTGTTTTTTTCTCATCTGCCACCATTTATTCTCTCTCTCTCTCTCTCTCTCCTTCTGTACATGTGTGTTTCTCTTAGTCGCTCACCCATAGCTAACCACAGGCATGGATGGCAAGGACGATGTGCTGCTTGTCTCCCAAAGATAATCCCATTAAACTCAGGAATTTAATTATAGATTATCTCACACGCTCGCACACACACAGAAGCGCACCCAGAGATGTTCACACAGGTGGCTATATGCACCTGCCCGATAATACTCTTGCATGCAGGCAAAGACACACCATAATAGACAACCGTGACACACACTGAACACACACTGGCTTCACCCTTTTGCCCTATCAGTGTGTATCAGTGTCACCCTCCAGTCGGCATTAGCAGCGTCACCGGTCTGTTTTTAGAGCAGCAAGGACACAGCTCAACACGATTCTGCACAGAACAAAGGAAGAACAATGAAGTTATGGTGAGCTCTGCCAGAACGCATTCACGGTTCCTGTAAACTCATCAGTTTAGAGGCATTTTCAGGACACGTCGGTGGATATGCGCCGCAGGCCAGAGTTTATTTGGTGAGAGTAAAAATTTAATGGTGAAAGATCACTGGAGTCTTTGGTTACACCATCATAATTTAACCAAGTTACAAACAAATGAGCAAATATCACACAACACCAGTGAAAATATAGAGTTATAAGTTTTAGTTAAATCATGATTACAAGTTAGTATGCAAAGCACGTTTGCTGTGTGGTAAAAAGTGGATAAACTAGCGTGTACGTGCATTAAAGGGACAAAACTAAAAATCAAAACAGAAGAAACAAAGCTGGTTAGTTTTTTTTATCTCTCATTCTGTAAAGCGTAAACATACTTTCAGCCTTCTGCTCTTACACATACATCTCTACTCCAGTATAAGAGAAAAACATCTGTTTAACAGGGTAAAAATGATTAGGATCCACATAATATGAAATCCAGGCAATTCATTTTCTTTTTTAAAAACACCCAAACAATCAGTAAACTAGCTGCTTGAAATGACAGCCCTCATAATAAACAGCTTCAAATTTAAGGCTTGTGGTTTTATTCAAGGACTGAATCATCATAAATTTAGGTTATATATGCTTAGAGGCACATTTTTTGTAATTACTCTGCAAATTTTACATTTCGGCACCAGAGGGCAGCATTTTGCCAGTTGGTATGTTGCTGCTGTTCTTTTAATTTCTGATATTTCTTTTTTAGCCCTACCTCATATTTCTTTTTTAGCCCTACCTCATGTTTCCACAAGGATTTTCCCGTTTGCAGGCCACCATTGTAACTAACAGCTGATGTGTTTAATGACCCGCCTGGTTAAACAGGTTAAATCAGTATTACAGGAAAGTACTTCACTTGATGTCTTTTTAGTGAAAAACACAGTTTTTGCTTGTTATATCATGTTTATTTGCCTACAACATGAGCATTACACACACTGAGCATCATGCCGTGTGAGTATAGTGGAGAAGGCTCAATTATGTAACCGTATATACATCAGCTGAACCCCACTGCAGCACCAGAGAGAGGCAGGGAGACACGCAGCGCGTGAACCGGTCCTCCCTTCATCTATTTTTACCTCCTCTGTCAGGCGAAGAGCCTCTGCACCCCATCCTCATCCCTCCATCCATCTCCTCCTTTTTAATTAACCCTCCTCTTCCTCTCCCCATCTCCCTTCTGAGTCATCTCCCTCCCCTCCTCCCTCTGACACACACTCGCACATATATATCACCCCCTCCTTCTCTCCTCTTCTCTTCCTCCTCCCCTCCTGTTTCTCTCTCTCTCTCTCTCATCGCTCTGCCTCTCCAGTATTTTCTCAGTCGCCGTAAAAGGCAGAACTCACACACACACACACACACAAACACACACACCGGCATCAGGTAAAGGCAGGAAATCCTCTCTTCCTCTTTGCATCTTTGTGTTTCTGCATCATTGTGCGTGTGTGTTTTTTCTGTGTGCTGCATGGCGGATGCAGGAGGTTGTGCATGAGAATGAGATGCTTCAGTTTTAGGTCTTACTGCATGTGTGTGTGAGAGATCGTAGTGAGAGATCGTGTGTGTAAGACCGGAAGTCATACATGTGTGTGCATGTACTGAAAGATGTGTGTAAGTGTCAGTTTTAGATGTGTGTCTAAATGTTGCATCGTTGTGGCTTTTAAAAATGTGTGTGTGCGTAGACAGGAGGAAGGAAATGATGTGTATGTCTGTGTGTGTTTTGGCAACATGCACATTATGTGTGTGAACAAGCTCTTGCAGTCAAGAACGCGTTGGTTTGATGTCTTGTGGCAGCTTGTGTGTGTGTGTGTGTGAGAGAGCTGCAGTTTTAGATGCTAATTTGTGGTTTATTTATGTGTGTCATCGCTTTTTGTGTGTGTGAGCTGGTTTGTGAGAGGAGGAGGAGGGTTAAAGCTTTCAATTGTCATTATGAAGTGTAAGTGTGTGTGTGTGTGTTTGCTAGATGTGTTATGACAAACCATCCAACAGAAAATGTGTGTGTGTGTTTGCTGCCTGCATTTCCTTTGGTTTCTTGTAAAATGGCTGTCAAGTGTATTGCGTGTGTATTTGGTCATGTGAGTCTTGGCTGCAGGAATGCTATGTGTGTGTTTGTGTATTATCCTGCAGTCAATTACGGTTGAGTCCTTGGGACATCAAGCGTGTATGTGTTTGATCAAGAGGCACAAATGTGTGTGTGTGTTTGTATGTGTTTGTATGTGTTTGTGTGTCAGAGAGGTACAGCCTTCAATATGCAGGTCCCGTGTGTGTGTGTGTGTGTGTGTGTGTGTGTGTGTGTGTGTGTGTGTGTGTGTGTGTGTGTGTTAGTGCTTGGGCAGCAGTGCATTTATGAGTGGGGGTTGACTGAAACAACAAATATTATTTAATAAATAAAGTGCAGCGGTGAAAATTGGTATGACATGAGATAACTTATCTTGTCCTACATTCAGCTTTTACAGCAGGAATCATCTGTTAATCATTCCAGGAATGCATCCTCCAGGGAAAAAAGTAACAAACAATAACTGAAAAAAGGAAAATTAAGGGTTTTGAAAGTGTTTGCAGACTAGTGAAATGAATACGGGCGAGCTGGTGGTGCATGCTGGCTTAAATGGCCTTAGGTGTGGATGTGAGGTCTCCGTGTGTGATGGACTGGTGATCTATTCAGGGTGTGTCTCACCTCTTACTGTATGAAAGCTGGGATAAGCTCCAGCAACGCTTGTCTGTAAACTATAAAAGCGGTGAAGAAAATGGATGGATGAAATATATATGATTAAAAACATATTGAGATATAGCTTTTAATTGATTTGAAGCAGTGATAGATGTTTATTTTTTGCTGTTTGCACGTCACATTTCAAAAGAGATGAATGTATCGTGCATTTGTCTTACTACAGCTGGTTGTTTTTCATCCTTTAACCAGCGAACATCTCAGAAAGAAAGAACCTCTATCTCGTGCATTTGAGCTTCCAGCATGAGCACCATCCTGACGAGTTTATGGTCCCATCTTAAGTCAATAGTTTTAACGCTGACTGAATACAACATGAGGCCTGTTTTGTATATTTCAGTCCCAATTAGAGCCAAGGAGGACTGAGGGTAAGCTTTACTGTGTGACTGATTAGTTGCTAGCCTACGCAGTGTCCATCGATTTCACGGTCAGCTCCATGACAGCTAGTTTTAAAAAGCTGACATGGCTCAGCTTCGGGCTTCACAGCGGGACTTCAGAAACCAGTGGGAGACGCCATGGTTGCTTTGTAAATCTTATATTTACTGTCTGTGCATATAATGGCTTCGAGGCCTTTGTGTGATTGCACTTTGAAGTCTGTGACTCCCTGAGTTGAGTCTCCAGGTTCAGAGGTTTCATTGATAAAGAAACAAGGATTCTTGGGATTGTCACACCGGGAAATAGACTCTATGACGCTCTGCCATATTTACTTATATATCCGATAAGAGCACAGGTCAAGTGAGAGGAAGCATCATTTTCTCATAGACTTCTATAGAGCCAGACATCTTTTTTTGAAACCACAGGATTTACCAGCTTCTGTGCTGACTTCACTTTGCAGACAGAGAAGCTACGTCAGTCTTTGTCTACAGTCTAAGCACCATCAGCTGTTCCTTTCAAAGAGCCAAGGGTTAAGAGTAGCACATTAGTCAGTTTGGTAAATTGGCACATTTACAAAAATGTTGTTTAATATGTTTTGTAATTTTAGACTGAATGAATAAAAATGCATCCATCCATCTCAAAGGTATAGCATCTGTTTACACACTATAGTGACTCAACTTCGCTTAAGGGAGAAGAGGCACGATTCTGTAACATGAATCATTAAGACTTCGTTTCTCACGTCTAATCCTGGAATAAATAAATCTTCCAGTCGAGCTGGTCACTGAATTTTTCTTTTAATCCGTGACTGTGCTTTAGCCATGATTGGGAAACAGGCTGCAAATATTAGAAAGAAGATGGCTCAAGAGTTAAAGAACCAATGCTTATGGTCAGAGTGGATCTGAGATAAGTGAATAGAAGTCATATTGCGCGATGATCTGTGTGTCTCAGGGAGACTGGTTGTTACTGTAAAAGTTCTCACAATTTCAGGATGGATGGAATATTTATCATTGCACATATACAGCTGTACGAATAAATATTAAAGAAACTTAATGTCAAACCAATCTGGATGCAGATATCCGTCTGGATTCAGGGACTCCAGCTTTGCTTGGTGGGGGTGATTTCTTGCCAAAATGTGTTTGTGAGATTCTACAATCAATTAGCCCTTACTGTGTGTGTTTTCTGTCTGATGCTTTTTAATATGGCAGCACTGAAAAAAACCCCAACATGTCTCTGATTTCTTGGAAAATGGCTGTACAGAGCGTGTGTGTGTGTTTTGGCAGCAGGAGTCAAATGTGTGTGCGTTTGTGTTTGATCCGACGCTTGATTGTGTTGTGCTCTGGTGTATCAGCAGCGCGTGTTCAGTTTCTGCATTTCTGGCTGCCTGCTGTGACGTGTGGGTGGACGTTAAGTGTGTGCGAGTACCTGCGATAATCGCCAGCTGAAGCTACATGTGTGTAAACGTCGACACATTATCAGCATTACATACAGTATGTGTGAGACTGCTTCACTTCCCAAGTGTGTGCCATAATCAGCCTTCTGTTCCCTGCCTACCTCCTCCTCCTCCCCCTCCCCTTCATCCCTCCATCTCCCCTCTGTTCTCCAGCCAAACACAGTCATTTAATTATTTATCTCTGCCTCTTTTCTCCTCTTTTTATCTCTCTCTATCGCTCTCTCGCCCTCCCTCATTTCCACTCACTCTCCATTTTGTCCTTCATCACTTCCTCCCTCTCTCCTTCCTCCTGGCCATTCCCTATGTCTCTCTCTCTTTTTGTTTGCATATATTTAAAGCCACATTTTAGCACTTGTTCCTCTGTCTTTGCCTTTTTCTCTCCTTCTATGGCTGCATTCATTTGTTTTGTTTACGTATTATTTATGAAAATAAATGAACTGAAAGTATTAAAAGATAGACTGTAATTAATCAGGATTTTCACTCACAGGATTAAATACTGACCTTTGCATCTGTTTGCTCTTTGCTGTATATAAAAGATGGCAGCATGCATTGCAACACTCAGTAATTTGTGCACTCCTGTTTTAAAGCTTTGAGTTGGACATTTTGTCGCCTTGTGTTTTGGTGCCAGAATGAGTGATCCTAATTGGTTGAGAGGGCAGACAGCTACATTACTAGCTAATGCTAGCTAGCTTGGTTTGCACCCATAGACTATAGACTATATATAAAAAAGATGGATGCTGCCAACCTGCATTCTTTGTATAGATGTCTGCTGGGATACAGACCGTGGTGTTTTCCAGATAACGTCATGGTTTCAGTGACTAATTTGATCTTAAAGTTCATTTAGAAAATTATGCTTACTATTAGTCTAGAAGGGAGATGAACAGGGGGATGTTTACCGTGTGACTGACAAGGCATTAACCAATAAGTGAGCAGCGTGCACAACCAGATGTTGTCCAGTTCCAAACCACTTAGCTGAGACTTTATAGCGGGACTTCTTTAACTCCTGGGTGATGTCATGGTGACTACATCCATTTATTATATACAGTCTATGCCATGTGTCTGTCTATGAGTCATATAAAACAGCTAGAGACCAAAACCATTGTAAACATGTTTATTTCTGCTGTAAAGATGAACAAGTTGAACACTGTAACATTGGAGTCTATGAGGACTGACTCTTTTTGGAACCAGCCTCCAGTGGCCACCAGGGGACCTGCAGTTTTTGGCACTTAAGCGCTGCCTTTATTTCTCAGCCTTGGTGTGTGCCATTTGATTAAAATAAAGTCTATACGGGCACATAGAGTAAGAGGGAAGGAAACAGATGGTAACGTTTGCCACATTAGCCATGCACCGTGCAATAACTAATGCTGCTGTGAAGTGGGAAATACCATCAAAGTCCTCAGCTCCTCAGCTGCAAGCAGTGCAGGAAGAACATTAGTTACGTTAGGCTTTGGGTTGTGGAGCATTTTGAGCACCATTAAATTAGATTATTGTTCCTTTATGCAGTCTGAGGGCTTTCAAATGGGAATTTACAGCTTTTTTTAGAGCTTCAAAATGAGATATATCTTAGGTACAGAAAGTAGATCTGGTTGCTTTAAATATTTTGTGAGTTTATGAAGAATTTGAGGGTAAAATGGGTATGTGGTGTTCTTTTTATAGGCTGTATCCTTCCTCTCGCTCATTCGCTCCTTCTCTTCTGATAATTTTCATCACATCTGTCTTGCTCTTTTTCTCTTGATCCTTTTGTCCCTCCAGCCACATATAGAGAAACACAGAGTTGATGTTTTTCTACTTGTTTCCTTTCCTTGTGTGCCCTCATCTCCCTCTTCCTCGTTCACTCCCTCTCTGACTCGCCCTCTTTTGGTACATTTTCTGCTGAGCACTGCAGTCTCTGGTAGGTGTGGTGTGTTCATGGGTGTCCTGCCTCTCTGCTGCTGTTGCTGTAGAGCTTACGTAATACACAGCAACGTGCCCAAACAGCACCGGGCGAGATGGAGAGAGAACAAGAGAGAGGAGAGAAAAGAGGGATGGAAATGAGGGTAATGAGATAATCTCATTGACGTAGTGACAGATCAGGAAGCAAGAACATGTGTGTGGATATGAGATTGCTGCATGCAGATAGTAGTGATATTAATGCACAACTTACATTCAAATGTTTTTATATTAAAAGAATGCATCGCCTCAGAGTATGAAACATAAACATAATTAGGTTTCTTGATGCATTAAGATACAAGTCTGTTTTCATTTGCACGCTGTAGGAGGCAATACAACAGTTTTTCTCTGTGTAAAATGAGTGAAACCATGACTGGGAGGCCACACAGCAGATGATGCAAGACCTATATATCTGCAAGGCCCTTGAACAGTCCTGACACAATAATGCTATAATTAAATCCCCAGGCAGTCACTCGGTCGCCTTAGGAAACCAAGTTTTACCTCATGAAACTATAACAGTTTAGATGAAAACTGGAAATTGCGGGGTTTCTGAGAGGTATCTCATGCGCTGCTGCCCAGGGAGGAACTGTTTGGAAAAGTCTGCAGTACGGCAGGGTGGGGCTCCAAAGCAGCACCAAAACTTTAAAAAAATAAATAATTAAACCACCCACACATCCCGAGTGAGCTGATGCTTCAGTATGCTGGTGGAACCTTACTGTATCTGCTTTCTCTTCTACTGAGCACCGTTTATACACTTTACTCATTTTGCTGACACTTTTGTCTCCCGTGACTTACGAGTGTAAGAACTGAATGAGCATAAATTTTCATAAATGCCATAATAAACGAATGGTGAGGGGAAAATGGGTGGAAATAATGTCCCTGAGCTGCGCAGAGGAATCGTGATAGAGCAGTGCTGAGCGAAGGAGTCAGAGGACAGAGGAGTAATGTGACTTTGCGTTGGGTTAAAAGGAACACACGAGGGAATTCGTGTACCTGGTGGAAGAGAAAAAAAGGTGACACCTGGAATAAAAAAAAGAACCAAACGCTGTCTGATGTTTGCAGGAAGGATTCACATAAACAAAAAGTGTTTGCATTCAGGATGTGAGTCAGATAAATACCGGGGGAAATAACAGAGGAAGAAGACAGATAACACAAGGACATAAGTTATATAGAAAAATGGAAAAATGTGACACAAATGACTTTTTAAAATGTGCTCCCACAGGAACACCGGCAGGGTAACTCGACAATAAAACGAATGAAGACAGACCGTCTTTATTTATTTCATGCAGCTCATTTTTCTGTTTATGTTTCCACAGTTAGAAGATTTGGTCTCATATTACATGTTAAGTATTATATTAAATCTCACTCTTTAGTTTATGACCTGTTAAAAAGAGGTTAACCAATGAGTTCAGAACATATCGTGTAGATGAACTCATAATTAAAATAATCATTAGTTGCTGCCATCATTTCATGTAATTATCTACCACCAAACTTAACAGCAGGACTTTGTTTCTTTGGTTGTTTGTTTATTTGTTTGGTTGATGTTGAATCCTTAATATCAGCATTTTAAACACCTCTGTGTTTTTTCTTCTGGAGCCAGAAGTGACCATATTTGGACAAAAGGGTGAACTGCTAACTCATCAACCAAGTCTAGCTTCATCCAATACCTGTGCACACACCTGCTAACTAAGTACCAGTCCTACAAAACACAACAATCTGACATAAAGTGAAGCACAAACCTTTTCAGACAGGATTTCTCTGCAGTTGGAGGCTGCCTGTGTTTGTGCTGATCGATGAAAGTGGCCATGATCCTAACAACGATGACTTTAAAAGCATTTATCGGACTAAGCTCTAATCATATTATTTTTCATGTCTGAGCTTGTCTGTTTGACCTGTTGCTGTAGTTTTACAAAATTACTGGCAGCTGTAAACCTTTTACAGTAAAGCTCCTATGAAGACTGTAAATTTCATTTTCTTTGCATCATTTCTAGTGACGTTACTCTAAATGACATTTATGGCCAAACCTTCCCTTGCTGTAAATGTCATGGAATTGGAGTAGTGAAGACGTACTTTCATGAGACAATATTTTCCCACAATTCTTTGCCATTATGATTTACATTCAAATTACTGTCTATAGCAATGGCAGTATCATAATATTCAAACAGCAGAAATGAGCTACAGTGTGGAGTGTGTACAGTCTTGGAGCCAACTTTAGGTGAATTGTTTTTAATTTGCATTTTTTAACCCCAACTTTTTTTGAAAAGTACTTTTATCCCAGATCATACTCTCTGAAGCATATTTAAATCTTAATATGACCACAATTTACACCACAATCATCACATTGTGTTAACTAAGACTTAAAAATAGTGTGATATTAGACTCAAGATTTCAGAGGAAGTTGCACTCTGCTGGTCTTTAGGCCTGAAAGCTTCTTCCATATTTTAGAGATAGAAAAATAAAGTGACATACCCTTTGTTGTGCATTCATGCAACGTGGAGCTGATTTATCATTATTGTGAATCACTTGAACTTCTAAAACAATGTTGCCATACCTTATTTATACTTCTGTAACCAAAGAAGATGCACTGTATAGAGATATGAGGACGAGCCTTCCTCCGAGCTTCCACGTTTCTGTCAGTGCATCTGAAGAAGACAGCCTCGGCGCCAGGTTTCTGCAAGCTAGCTGCGAGCCAGATTTAGCTCACAGATCAATAAAGTATTCATACAGTACGGAGAGATGAGGACGGCATAAAAAGCCCCTTTTTGATGTATCGCTGCAGTTACAGTGCTGAGTGCCTGGACTGTCAATGAGAAGGAAGAGGGGAAACACCCACGGAGGAGAATAGAATTAATGAAAGCTTCAAATGCTCTTGAGGTTATGGCAATAATGTCACAGTGGTACAGAAATTAAAAATTCAACATCAAAGTGATGGAATACATTTTTAATCTTGTGCTGTGGAGTTCAGTCTCTCTGGCTGAGAAACAGAATTTGAATGCTTTAAGTTAGTTAAGAGTACACGTGAGAATGAAATGCCAGTGAAAGAGGCTCTCTTGGTTCTTCGTGAGACATCTTTGACTTTCGTGTTTTTAAAAGCAGATATTTAAATTATCTTAATTGTATTCTAACATTTGCTCGACTAAAGGAAACCTCCTCCTCTCTGATTTGCACGAAAAGTCACAAAACTCTGGCCTCCATCTAGTTCAGAGTGCAGCAGCTCTGCTTCTTTCTGGTTTTAGCAGATGGTATCACATCACCACAATCCTGGCTTCTCTCCACTGGCTCGAAAATGGGTTTGAAAATTGAAAAGATCGTTTTCAAAGCATGTCTGTGTCTAGGTCTAACTTATCCATAACAGAATTAACATAAAAAACAAAAAGAACCATGAGGTGTAAAAGTAATACTGACAGCTGGTAAAGGAGCGTTAATGCTTCCTTTATTACCTCCATTAGCAGAGGATACACCGGACCATCCTTTATGAAAGGAAAGGAGATAATGTCGCCCCGCAGTTGATGGCAACGCACCATCACTTCAAACAACATGAATGACAAGCAGTGCACATCATGTAAATGTTAATTATAAGTGTGCTTTCCATTGTCTGCCATAAGCTGCTGATATGTTTTGAACCTCAACAACAGGCTGTTAAACCCACAGCTGAACTCTGAGCATCACACTGTGGTGATAAAATCTGCTTTTCTATTTAGTGTTACTTTAGTTGTTGCTTTATTGGCAGATTTAGGATTTATAAACGCCATGACAACAATCATCAATCATCAGCGTGAAGGTTGACCTCTCAATTCAGATTCAAGTAAAAGCACCAAAAAAGCAAATAAACAAACCAACAAAACAATCATTTTAATTTTTCAAAAGTTAAATGCCAAGAGTGCTTGTAGCCTTTAGCACATAGCATCTGGACCAGTATAACATACTGCATAGGCACATTCTGAGCAATAGTCCAATCACTCTCTCCTTCTGTATCTAATGCACATAACCACTTTTAGCATGCATGAATTTAGGAACAGCATTAGTGTTCAAATGCTTTTTTTTCGTTTTTTAATTCTTGTAACTAAACAGAACAAAGGTCCAGAAACAAGCAGAAGAAAAGTGTTGGCTGCAGTGGCCTATTTAGAAGAATACTCGTGTAGTCAAGATCCTTTTTTCTTTAAGTGTCAGGTTGCCCACAGAGGAGCATCCTTCTTGCATTAGCACTGAAAGATTTTCCGAGATCTCTCTCCTGGGATACAAGAAGCAGCAGTAAACAGCAGCAGTAGAAGCCTAAAAAAGCTTTGCCAAGGTCAGACTGATGGCTAAAACCCCTGCTCAAAACCTTTTCTCTAGTTTCTTTATTGAAAGAGACAAAAGTTTTAAAGTTTTATGTTAACTTAAATAGATCAGTGATCAGAAGGGTTATGGTTGAAGGATTGAAGGCAACATGATTTAAACTGTTTTACTTCGATCTCTTTTATGTATTAATGTACATGGTATGCATGTGTTTAACTATCGGGAGTCTTACTGTGTGAACTGCATTTATACAAACACAGCCATTAAGTATTCATTATATAACATGATACAGAAAAATACACAAACGTAAGGATGACTGTAAGAAAGGAAAGAAGTAATACCCTATGCAGTAGTACCAGTGTTAGATTGATTACAACATAGGTTCATTTTCCACTTTATATATTTGTTCTTGGACTCTAATAAAGTAGCTTTGCATGATTCCTAGATCAAAATAATCCTTTTTTGATTTATACTGGACCTCAGTACATCTTTTCATTTCATTTCAGTTAGCTCCTCACCTTTAAACAAGCTCTCCTCTGATTGGCTGCCCCTCATAAACAACAAGTTTAAACAGCAGGTGGGTGGAACTTCTCTGCTCAAGCTACATGACAAAGATCACCATATTAGCGATATCACCTTCTACAACTTTTGGCTCACAGAGATTAGTTGTACATACACTGACTTAATTATTTAAAACTTTGTCCAAGTTTAATATGAACATCTGCCAGAAATTCATAATGTGAGGAATAAACTGATAGTAAAACATTTCAAACATATTGAAGCCCAGTGATTATAGCACCTGTTCTCAGAGTTGTACTATTTAGCAAATGTTATTAAAGAAATATTGCATTTGTTGGGAACTTTCTCGGTAGTAAATTAACAGATTTTTGGTCCCGTGGAGAACATTCCTGTCTGCAGGAGGCTGTGTGCAGGAGTAAGACAAAATAACAGTGTTTTCAAAGCAACAAAGGAAGCTGTCAGCCAGCACAACAGAGAGGGAGAGAAATCAGCGTGGCTCCATGAAGAAAGAAAAAATAAGATCTATCAGGCTTTGATTCACAGTACTTGTTTGTATGATCAATGCCTCGCTAGTTTTGTTGACAATGAGAAAAATATAGAACATCACCACGAAACCAGAATAAATCAGCAGATTCCAGTCTGGATAAAAGCAGCGACGAACTGATGCATTATTTAAAACTCCTCTCTCCCCTACTGAAGTTTTTCTTTTTGCTGCTTCCAGAAACAGAAAAGTAACTGCAGTGTGTGTGTGTGTGTGTGTGTGTGTGTGTGTGTGTGTGCGTCAGAGAGAGAGAGAGAGAGAGAGAGAGAGAGTCAGACAATGCACTCCTCTGTCGTGAGCTTTGATTTCTGCATTGATGTTGTTCGCCGTCTCCCCTGGCAGGCAGTCGTGTGTTTGTGTTCACTGTAAAAATAGATCTTTTCATCCAGGAGCTGAAGTTTTCTGTGTTTCATCTCCTTGGTGCAGTTAAGGTGAAGTTATAAGTTAAAACACTAAACGGTGGGCTGTTCTTCTTTTCTGTGTCTTTCAGGATGTCGATCGTCAGCATAGTTGCCAGGGAGATCTTGGACTCCCGCGGAAACCCAACTGTTGAAGTGGACCTCCGCACAGAAAAAGGTGACCGCTAAAGAGCTTGTCTGAAAATGTCGCAGGAAGAAAATAACACAATCTTTACCACCTGGAAAGCAGCTCACACTTACCGTGCCAGAAAGCTAAAAAAAAAAAGCAGCTGTTTGGGACATAAATCACCTTCAGCTGACCTCTAAAATGAAGCTGAACAACTACAGGGATCATTAAGAAATGACACAAGGCATAGGGATAACAGTCTGAGATGAAGATTTGTCTAATATCTATCACATCAACACGTTAATTCTTTCTCTCTTTATTCGTCTTCTAGGTCTGTTCAGGGCTGCGGTGCCCAGCGGAGCATCCACAGGGATCTATGAGGCTCTGGAGCTCCGAGATGGAGACAAGAGTCGCTACAAGGGCAAAGGTATGAAGATGCATCAGCTGAGCTTGCACAGATTGGTACATTTGATGAGAACTTAAAGCTGCATTCAGTATTTATGACCACAAGAGGGCAAACGATGAAGAGATCATTGACTAACAGAAGCAGAGTGCTGTATTCAGTGAACAGTGCTGCATTTATATGATAACAAACACTGAGAGTTTCACTCCACATTTTATAAAAAGCCTACAAAACAAAATAAAAATATAATATAGATAATATAGATTTTTATTAAAGCACTTAAGAAGAAATAAGCCAGATGGTTGACAATGAGAAAAATATAGAACATTCAGAGACCTTTAAAGTATAAATGACAGTTTTCTAGAAAGTTTCTTTAATTCAGTGTTTGTGATGCTGATAAAATCTTTGGCCTGTGGACGCATTTCTCTCACAAATAGTTTTGCAGTGTAGATGTTTGGACATCTTATTTTTATTCATGATATGACAGTAAAATGCCACAAAAGTCTTGATAAAGCCGTTTTAAATTTGTCTAACAAATCATTCTTACTGCTGACGAACCCCGAATGACCCTTTTCAGTGACTTTAAAACAGCCATTAAGGCTACAGTACTCGCCTAACCCTCAAACAAATGAATCCACAATAAATTTCACCCTACAGTTAGCTGCAAAAGCAGTCAGTGCTGATAGGAAAATATTTCCACAAGTAATTTGGAAGAACAAAAATTGATTAAACTGTGCTCTGTCTTCACTACAATTTAACATTAATTATTATGGATAATTTATGTGTTCACCTCACGTTTTTGTGACGCTGTGCATCTGATTTCCTTCTTTGTCACTTTAGGTGTTTTGAAGGCAGTTGGGCACATCAACGATACTCTGGCTCCAGCCCTTTTAGCCTCTGTAAGTCCTCAAATCACTTATATATTATAGAATATACCTACTAAGATGTTAGCCTTATTTTCTGTTATGTACTGGCATTTATATAGTAGTTTCTTAATCTAACTGACCGCTCAAAACACTTATTGGCTACAAGCACTCTGTGATCCCTGTGAGCTGAAACAACAGCTGCAAACATCTGCATTAAAGCACATATTTCTGCTCTTTTCCCATTATGATGGGAGTGATGGTCATCTCAGACACAGATGCCCCGCCCACATCCCGGTAAAACCTATTTATGAGCAGCAGCCAATCAGACAAAAGTTGGCTTAAAAGAAGGGAGAAAATAGCCAAAACAGTCAAACAGCTTGTTTCAGACAGAAGATGAACTAAAGGGCTGTTATATGATAAATAATGATTATTGTGACCTTTTGATCACACTAAGCTGCTTTAGTTGGAAATAATGGAGCTGGAAATAAATATAATAGGTTCCCTTTAAAGGGAAATTTAATTACCATTCTGAATGTCTTCTAATTAATCATTGTGTTGGGAGCCATGCATTAAAAACTGCACACATGTTTAGTGTGTCTCCTCATTTTATAGCCTTAAATAATTGGCTGTTTGAGTTATTGAGGCTGAAAATGTTAAGACTTAAAATGTGAATAATTGTCTTGGAACAAAAATTGTCATCAGATGACAAACTGACTATTTAGTAACTCCAGAAGTGGATTTTATATGTGGTAAATGTTCCTAATATGTCATACTGGTGGAATGTTACACTTTTTAAATAACAAAGGATGGTAGTTTAACTCCTGTGTCCCCCCAACGAGCCTACGTAATGAGTGTCTTATTTGTTCAGTCTAATGTGTAATAAAGATTTAAGAAGGAAGCTTTTACTGTGTATCTAATCCTGATCTTAATATTTCTACACACACATTGGAGGAATAGTGGGATTTAAATCAGTAAGCAGCACAATAAAGTCATGTGGTTTATGTATGCAGTAAAACTCTGAAGAGGAGGTCAATGACAGAAATCTGAATCCTTTGATTATTATTACAGACAAAAATTCAGATTTTTATTTCAGTCATTATTTATAATGTTTTGAATGTAACAAAAACATTAAAATTATAAATGTTGGCAAATAATGAATTTAAATGAAAAGAATTGCAGGTTATTCATAGAAAAGGTGAAAGTTGAAGCTTTAGTGTATTACACATGCACTATTTGAAAACATTTTCTAAATGGAAACTCTTTCATTGCTCAATGCTACTACTACTAATAACACAAACCTGTGTGACATCACTAGAACAGGTTTGCTTTATGTCAGTAAGTCTGCTAGAATGAATGATTTTACTCAAGGTTTAGCAATGACATTAAAGAAGCTGAAAAGAGGGGATTTGTGGGAAAAAAGATCTCATGTCTTTTACATTTGCTGCAACTAAATGTATGTATGTAACATGTATGACCATAGACTATAATGCTTCAACATATGTGTATATCACCACTTATTTTTCTGCTTTTGTCTGCAGGGCATCAGCGTGGTGGAGCAGGAGCAGCTGGACAACATGATGATCGAGATGGACGGCACAGAAAACAAATGTGAGTTGAAACCCGACAGGAGCAAATCGAGATGACTAACAGCACATCATCAGAGTCTAGCAGCCAGCTGGAAATCTCCCCGTTCCTGCAGCTCAGCATCCACTCGTGTGAAGTCACACACATTTTAAAAAATGCTTTGCGCTGAAGGTTTGTCACAGAGCGCTTCGCAGAGCAACGAGAGGCATAAATACAGATTGAGCAAAGAGACTTGTGTTCCAAACAAGCTTTGGCACGATCAATGCAAACTCACATCCTTAATAAATACATGCAGTGCTCATTTATTATAATTTAAAATCATGTTTAGTAATCATTTCAGGCAGCAATGTAATCAGCCCTCAAAGTAATGTCGTTTGGGAGAAATGAATCTCAGCCAGCACGGAAACCTGTCAGACTAAACTGCAGCTGAATGTATCGGCTTTCTGTCCATGCAACAACAAACATGGTCATATCCAAAGAGTCAGCCGTGGCATTTCACTTTACTTTAGATTTTACAGTTACACAAATTTAAACTCATTTCTTAAATGTATGGTTAAAAAATAGTGAGATAAGATGTAAAAGATTACAACAAAAGATAAAAGAATTTAAAGCAATGACATATCAAGGAGTAATTTGTGTTTTTCAAAAGGATTCCAAAATGTAAACAAAATAAAAAAGAAAAATTATAACTAAATAGAATCTAATTTTAAATATGGAATATATATCAGTACTATCAGAAATGCTGAAGTTTGAGTTTTACTTTTAGCTCTTTAAAAATCATGTAAATTTGAATACTCACTATAAAATGTTGCAGTTACAGTCGTACTAAAGGTGACAGATACTTCTGCCGCTTCTGGATGCAGGCTTAATCCAGGAAAAATCCAGGGAAATGTCTGTAAATTGAATCTTACCCGCCAAACTTGGACATGCCAAAGATGATTTACATTAAACGTTATTTATTTAATGTTTAGCGAAGAAAACAGCATTAATCACCATAAAAAACCCACATCTACCTGTCTGTCAAAGTGGCCACGCCCCTATAATGTAGCCAGGTTGTAAACATGTTTTTTCTGCTATAAAATTTGACCTTTAACATAGAAGTCAACAGGAACTGAGATTAGAGGAACTGCAGGTTTTGGCACTTTAGCATTGTCCTAGATTTCCAGTTGGTTTCAAAATGTTACCAGAGACCAAACTAAATAAATTACTAAAAGTCCAAAGTTTCAAATCACCCAGAACTACAGTTCTTAAAACAGTTTTTCAGGGGAAGTGATATGACGTGGCACATACTTTGCCAGTAAAACTCGGACACTAGACACTGTGGATACTAACACCCATCACTTTCTCTATTATGACCTTTCAATCAGCTAAGTTTGGGGCCAACGCCATCCTGGGAGTGTCTCTAGCCATCTGTAAGGCTGGTGCAGCAGAGAAAGAAGTCCCCCTGTACCGCCACATAGCCGACCTGGCTGGAAACACAGAGCTGGTGCTGCCAGTTCCTGTAAGCCTCTAACTCACTGCAGAACACCTACAGTGCTGTGAAAACATTCACACGGCACCTTGTTGTTCAGTATGTCACTGAATGATATTTAAAATGCCATTTAATATCATTTTTCATATATTTAATGCTTCTGTTTACACCACATTTAAATACTTCTGCACACTGGCAAGAATCCTCAGTTTCTACTTTTACAAAGAGTCCTTGATTAGTTGCTATAGAAACACAGGGAGTGATCGATTTGAGGGTTAGAGTTCTTTGTAAAGTTCTTTAATGCTTTTTAAAGCCTTCTTTCTGACATTTTGTTTCCTTTTCCCTTCTTTTCTCTTCAGGCCTTTAATGTGATAAACGGAGGATCTCATGCAGGAAACAAACTGGCCATGCAGGAGTTCATGGTGCTGCCAGTTGGAGCTGAATCTTTCAAGTAGGAATTCACCTTTAAAACCATCGACTGTTCATAAAACTTTTTCTCGTTAAATCAATTTGCCTTGTTGTTTTTGAAACCACAGCTGGTGTTTCTCCTTGCCTCTGTATTCTTGCATCCTGTCACAATCCTTAACAGGTATCTCTTCTGTCTCTCAGGGAGGCGCTAAGGATAGGATCAGAGCTCTACCACACACTGAAAGGGGTCATTCAGGAGAAATACGGCCAAGATGCCACCAACGTTGGAGATGAGGGAGGATTTGCTCCCAACATCCTGGAGAACAGTGAGGGTGAGGAACAGAAAGCTCCTCTATAAACATCAAATTTCTCCAGTGATATTTAGAATAATTAACAATATGTTCGGGTCTGTTTACAGCAGCTTTTAAGCCACCTTCTTTAGTTCACAGACAGCGGGAAGAAGAGTTAACTGGAGTGGGAATCAGTAGATGGATCTAGGAAAGAAGCTTTGATTATGGAAAATTTCAGTAAACTTTATCTTTATTTGACTTCACTTGGTAAACAAAAAAATGTGAAATGGAATATTTACTGACATATAAGTTTAATACTACTTAATAGGTTTAGTCATCAGAAATCCTTTAGATGTTTTTCAACTCTAAGTACTGTCTGCAGCCTGAGAAGCTAACTCATATAGAAGACACATTTGAGCCTAATCTGGCCTACTTTCAGCACTTACAGCTCAGTTATAGTACTCACACCAGTTGTGGCCAAATATGGACAAACATACCTGAGATGTGACACATATAAAGTTGACCTGTGACTCAGCTGAGGCAGCCGATTCATCCTGAGTTAACGCTGTCAGTCAAAGCTAAATGTGGCCCATCTACGTGGACCACATTTGGGGCAAACATGCCTACCCGAGAAGCCTGAGGGCAAAAGATTCAGTCCATTTCTTATTTCATATTTCCCCTTGTCTCTTTCTTTGTTCTTCAGCTCTGGATCTGCTGCAGACAGCCATTGAAAAGGCTGGCTTCACGGAAAAGGTAGTAGTTGGGATGGACGTTGCCGCCTCAGAGTTTTACCGTGAGGGGAAGTACGACCTGGACTTCAAATCCCCACCAGATCCAGAGCGACACATCACTGCAGAGGAACTGGCTGACATCTACCAGGGCTTCGTCAACAGCTACCCAGGTTTGCTTATTTAAATTTGTACAAGAAACTCAACCAGTGTTTGGTTCAATGCAGTTCAGTCAGTGTCAAATGGTTAAAAAACTAGTTCTTGATCTAGTGATAAAATAAGTTAATGTGACATAAAGGCGACCTGCTTATTTCTTCAGTAGTGTTGCTGGACTGCAGAAACATGAGGTGCTTTCAAATCCAAGGTTGCTGACTCTATGAAACCCAAAGAAAAACGGCTTGGCCTTTTAGCTAGCTGACATTTTCAGCTGACTTAATGATTTGAACGCAGGACTTCAGGGCCAAATGCTTTTCTCTCCACCCTCCTTTACTCATCGGGACAGAGATAATTCAGCTTTTTCTCCATTAATGGATTACTTTCAGGCTCAGTAAAGTTTCTGGGTTTTTGTCAGGGTACATTTAGGTAGATGTTATTTCCGCTTTATTATTTTCCCTAAAAGAGACTATTTCTAATACAGAAGAGTATTTATAAAACCCTTCAACAATAATAAAGACAATAAGGCCAACTAGATTTGGAGGATTTACAAGTATTACAGCTGATATGAAGTTTATAGAGAAGTGAGAGGGGACTACTACCAGTGTTAAACTCCCTGTTGCATCAGTCCATCTCCAGATGAGGCTGACTTTTCTGTCAATTGATAATGAGAAAGAAAACCTCTCTTCAGCTGCTGTTCTCAGCTTTACTGTTTAATGTCCACGCTATGACCTATTATATTTTTCCCCAATTTAGTAAGTAAGTAAGTGAAGTTTATTAAGAGCTTTTCATAGGCAGGCAGTCACAAAGCGCTGTGCACAAAGATTAAAATAAAGAGAACGTTAAGTAACAATATAGACAATATACATAATACAAAGGGTTAAATGTAAAGAAAAATGTAAAGAAAATCTATCATATATAAACAGTTTCAGTGGCAGAAGCTCAAATGAAACGCTGTAAGACTTTTAAATGGCAAAATAAGTGAGTGTAGAAATAATCCCTGTGAGCCAAGCTCTGTATGATGTCACTGAGAGAGGATATGTAATCAGATCCATGCATTCATCCATCTTCTTCTATGAAGCCAGTCCCAATCCAAGCTGCCATGGGGCGAAGGGGAGACAAATAAGGGCTGTTTTGATTCCAAGATTATAAAGGAATGCTGTGTGTAACCCGTTGTGTCATGTGTCTCACTTCCTGTAGGGATTTTTTTTACTCTGTAACGGTCATCTGATCCGACCTGGAAAGACCTGTGATTGGCCAGAGTTGTCTCTATGTGATATACTTTGAAAAGTCTAAAAACAGAGTTCAGGGCAGCTGAAAGAGTTCTCTTTTATACCACTTAAATGATAACATCCTGAAATTGTCCAATAATTCCAAGGATTCATGTTGTGTTATTCGAAAAATTACATTATTGGTTATTATTATTAAATCACTAGTTAGCACTAGTACTCCTCCTACTGGTGAGTAAAAGACAAAAAGGTTAAGATTCATCTGCTCCTACAGTATTTACCTCTCTTTTCTCATTTCCAGTGGTGTCTATCGAGGACCCGTTTGACCAGGATGACTGGGAGGCCTGGTCCCGCCTGACGGCCCAGGTGGGGATCCAGGTTGTTGGGGATGACCTGACGGTGACCAACCCCAAGAGAATAGAGAAAGCTGCCGAGGAGCGAGCCTGCAACTGCCTGCTGCTCAAAGTGAACCAGATCGGCTCTGTCACCGAGGCCATACAGGCGTACGTCTGCTTTGTCAATGAGAAATCCCAGTGTGGACACAATTCACATTTTGGAAATAAAAACAAAGCCATTTAATAAATAAAAGAAGTTACAAATTCTTACATTTTGGGTATTTAAAGATCCATAAAGTCAAGTCGTCACTGACACAGTGTTGTCCTGAAGCTACAGAGTAACCCTTCACTCCCTCAGGCAGGTCCGTGACCTCGAAGCCTCGGATTGGCCGAACAGAGCTGTCAGTCTTAGCTGAGGTGACAGAGAGAGGCACAGCTGTCCAGCTGTGTCCACATACACACACATTGGATGTTGCACATCAGTCATTACCTGTCAGCCATGTTGGCCTTGTTCCATTTATGGCGGATAAATGAAGGACAGGAAGTGACAGAAGATGTTTAGGATGAAGTTCAGCTATCGGTCAAACAGACTGCTGACGCTGGTTGGCACTGCTGTGTATATGTTTCTGTATACTTGATGATAAATTTGTGAAGAGTGTGTGTACTCCAGTCTTGGATGTGTGTATCATCAATAACAGATTTACCAAACTGTCACTCAGGGTTATGAAGCCATCAGTCACAACAGTGTAGCTGGATTAGAGCAGGAGGGGAGGAGGGAGATTAAACGATAGAAACAGAGCTGATGACAGTAAAGGTGATGTATTACATCCATCACATGAAAAGCTTCCTGCATCGTTAATCTGATATATTAGCTACTTTTTTTATAGCTCACGCGAGCCCCGAGGGGGCAATACACTTTATGTCTTAATCTTCATGTTGTTAGCAGTTTAGCGTGCGAGATGAGCCACAGTTACAAATGAATTATATCAGATTAATTAACTTGTCCAATTAGCACAGCGCAGTTAATATATGCAACACAGTGTGGCATCAGTGTGTAGAGGGAAGGTGAACTATGTGCTCCCACGACCTTCAGTGCTGCCTTGTACTGCGCTGCAGTATTTAGCATCCAACCCTCTACAGTAGTCCACCTCAATAAAAACAGACTCTTAGTGGTGGTTTCTCTTTTGGAAATTAAGTTTTTAGGGGTTTTTTTCTTGTTGGATTTTAAGATTGAGAGAGAGCAGAGTTTTAGCCTTTCTTGTAGGAATAGCTAAAATTATGTTGTCTGTCGGCTTTGTATGTTCTTATCCTACGGTGTAGAAAGCTACCCAGTGAACATTTCAACACTGGGAAACTGCTGTCTGACTGTCTTTTGTAGCTTTCTAGTCTTGGTTGAAGTTTTGATGGCTTTGGAGATGTAACTTTGCTATCAGTTAGAGATCTTTCTTAGCAAAGGGAAGTTTGTCTATAGGAACAGTTTTATTATCATTTTATCAATTAGAAGAAAATAAAAAAATGACTAACAGAGTGCTTTGAAATAAACTTTGTCCTTCAGGTGTAAGCTGGCTCAGGCAAATGGTTGGGGTGTGATGGTCAGCCATCGCTCAGGAGAAACTGAGGATACCTTCATTGCTGACCTGGTGGTGGGACTCTGCACTGGACAGGTAGGTTTAGAAGCTGACACCAACGTTTAAGTCTCTCCTCCAAACCAAAGTCAATGTTATGACTGATGAAGAAATAAGTGTCAGGTCTTTGTCCTTGTAAGGATGTAAGAACCCACAATAAACCCTTTAAATCTTTTATCTGTGTTTCTCTTGTTGCCTTTAAACTGTCAGCAAACTAAAATATAAAATAATTATCAATTCTCCAGGCTTCTAAACACAAAAACACACATTTTATTTTATCTTTTGCAAATACAGTAACAATAACCAATTTAAATAATCTACTCTTATGACCTTCAGTTCTTTAGTATGACCTTTAGCCCATAAAATATTAGCATTGTGCTAATGCATGCTGATAATTACACAGCTGAAGTGCAGGTACACCACAATAGAAACTTCCATATTTGTAAGTAGAAGCTGGTTAGGGTGGCTGAATGATGCTATCTTCTAGCTAAACTTCTCATTCACTTCACTAAACTTACATTTTTGGACTACAGCTCCAAAACTGTCCAGCTTCATTCTGAACTATCATTCAAGTGTTTCCCTGTGAAGCCAGAAGTCCAGAGAGTTCTTGGTGTTATGTTTTAATATTCTGTTGGTCACCTGCAGGATCATGTTTATCTTACTGTTGCAGATTAAGACCGGCGCCCCCTGCAGATCTGAGCGGCTGGCCAAGTACAACCAGCTCATGAGGTCAGTGTGCTGCTACAGAGAGGTCTCTCTCACAGTTGTTAAAGACATTTCAGCTTCTGCTCTGTGAAGATTTTTTTTACAGCTGACTTGATAACCTGCTTTGGTCCACAGATCGGCTGGTTTGAGTTGGGCTTCCTTCATGGTTTACTCATTTTTGACACTTTATGAAAACAAGACATTTTCTGTTAAAGAGTTTACTTTATATATTTAAAGTGAAAACTTTCTGAATCTAGACTTAAAATAACTCTAAAAACAGTCCTTTTCTTCAGTATTTACTCATAAATTCCTAATTGGTCCTCTGCCCTGTTGAGTGTTTATTAGCCCCTTTTTTTAGCTCCAGATCAGGCGGCAGCATTATAGCACAGCTCCTCAGGTGACTGCTCTGTCCTAGTGCTTACCATCAGAGAGCTAATTGACATGACAGGCGACAGGAGCACTGGTGTCACCCCATGTGTCCAAACCAGTCAGCAGCAGGGGGAGGTGGGAGGAGGAGAGAGGAGAGAGGGAGATGGGATCGGCTCAGCAGTGTAATCCCATTGGACTGCTGAGGACCTGTTAAGGGTGCAGAGACTTAACGGGGGCATTAACGAGCGATAAACGCTAATCAGCGCAGTCGAGCGTGAACACACACATGTGAGAATCTGTTGTGCAGCAGGTAGATGCCGTAACGCAGCACATTAGCTTTTTAAAAATGGAAAAACTGAGTTGTGATTTGGAGGTTTCACATACATCCTGTTTTATTTTTTTATATGACCAAAGATCTTCTGATGTTGATTATTTTGCTTTTATATAAGGATATAAGTGGATTATTTTGCCACCAGCTGTGGTGTAACGTGGCAGCTTGTCGAATTTTTGTTGAAGTTTTTATGCAAAGCAAATTATAAGTAAGAAGGCTGTGCTGAACATGCAGATATTATTTTCAATAGATATGATCACATGTCCCCAGTGCAAAGAATATAAACTCTTCCTGGTTACAGGCTGACCTTATGAAGCAGAACAGAAATGATTTCCTTCAAAAACAATTAAAAAATGTTTTTGTTTTTGTCTTTCCTCCACTGTAGGATTGAGGAAGAGTTGGGCGACCAGGCTCGCTTTGCAGGCCATAACTTCAGGAACCCCAGCGCTCTGTGAAACTGACTGACGAATGACTTACACACACACACACACACACACACACACACACACACACACACACACACACACACGGAACGAGCCATGTACAAAGACAGATTACAGATAAGCAAAAGAAAAAGAAAATAGCTAAAAATACTTAAATGAATAAATTATGCACTGAACTTAAAGGTAGGGAGATGAAACCGTATGCACACACAAACACACACACACACACTGAGTGAGCAGATGCAACACGTGTAACGCACATGCAGGGGAATAACATAAAATCTGAATATTTATAAGCCAGACATGCACTGTTACTGTAGTTTTAAAGGAATAGTTTGTGTACAGCCAGAGGACAGATCTGCAAAAATAAAGATTAACATTGTAAACACAGAGAGAATAATATATCAGAAAACCAAGACTAATGCTCGCAACTGAAAGAGAACGATGCATTCGTAAGGAAAGCAGCAGTTTCAGGGATGGAGTGAGGCTAATAACTACACACTGTAAACACCTGAACACTTACACACTCTGCCATGTCACACTCTTACCTGGACACTCAAGTACCTGCACTCCTCCCACTTCTGTCCTCTTCTTTCTCTCTATTTTCGTCTCCTTGTTCTTCTTGTCGTGTCTGTCTCTCGGTTCCAGTTGCTCCCTTTTCTTCTCGCCCAGATGTGATTCTGATTATTTGTCCTTTGTCCATGCTTGAGCTCCTGACTCTTTCTCAGAGAAAAAGAAGATAAAATATCTGAACCCCGAGTCCCTTTGTTCCTTCGGTTCCTCCTGAATGTCTTTAGAATAGCTGTGATGAAAAAAGAAGAAAGAGAATTAAAAAAAACACATAAAGAGAACGCTTGTCATTGAAAATAATGTGAAAATATGTGAAATAAAAAAGATGGTAATTTACAATTTCAAACACAGCTGAAGGAGTTTTGTCATTTTGTGTCTGAATCTTTTTTCAGTGAAATGTCAGAATATGAGCATGTGGAGTTTTTTTGTATTTTTTTAGCTCGTTCAGCTCAACAGCCAATGAGATCTGCCAGGGTGAGGCATCTGTTGTCTGTCAGTCCGCAATTCACACAATTCACCACTTATTTTACAGTAAGCATGTAAGCAATGTAGTCAAACCTGCACACATTGATCACCTAATGGGTCATGACTCAAACTGTGCTCAAGATCAAAATCACATTTGTTGATATACTTGCAAAAGCTGTGAATTGTGATGGAATATGAGCTACTGCATCACTGACCTTCTGGTTTATAGGTCCCAGTTTAGTTTAGTAAAATAAGTTATGTATTTTGCTATTTAATGTAATAATATTTAAAACTGCAAACTGGCTTAAAACTATAGCAACTGCTTGGGGAACCTATAACCAACATACCTCAGACAGTACAGGAGACTTTTTGCAATTCAATAGAATTATGCCATTAATATGTGACTGAAGGACCAACGGTGTTCAGCCATTATTTGCAGTATTTTTTTGTCACTCCAGTTCCTCCATGTTTCTTCTGAGAGCTCAGTGTTATCCTCTGATGACGGCTGCTATCATCAAGTCATGAAGGGAGCTCCTGGATGGCAGTGCCTCCATCCACAGGGCTCACAGCAACTTAATGCATGTTGACATGTTCACGATGACCTGCTGAGCTCAATCTGAGCAGACTGGGGAAAAAAAGTTATTTAAGTTAACTGAAGCAATTTACCAGATTAATACAGTTTTTTTTTTTTCAGGTTTTGTTGAATAGCGCATGTTCTTCTAAACATATTACACCAACAGGGTGAAGAAACAAGTGGCAGGAAAAGTACATTTCTCCCTGAAATATAATGTTTAATTACACTGTAATTAAACTCACATTTTTCTAAAACATGTATTAAATAAAGAGGATTTATGAAGAAAATCAGTTTAAAATGATTAAAAACAGCCTGGGCAGCAATGGACATGTGACTAAATGGACTCAATCGACTTGTCACCCAACACACGTATTTGATCAGATATGACATCAGTCAGCACAGACCCAGAAAGCAGAGTGATTTCCTGTGATGATAATGGAGCCAGCTCTGTTGTGAACTCGTGATAGAGCCAACACTGAAAACATTTGTGTCTGACAGGAGTTAAAAAAGAAGAACAAAAAGGCAACACATCCTTTAAAAAACCTTTTGTGAAGTACTAGTTTCAAGGATTTTATACTAATCAAATATTATTCTAAAAAAATATAAAAGCAAAGGAGAAATACTTAGCTTGTTTTAAATGCTCATAAGTCACATTTAGGTTTCTTTAAATGCATTCAAAATGACCAGTGAACCACAAACTTAAAATACACTTTTTCCACATTTATTTATTTGTTGTTGTGTTTTTACTTCTTACATCATTCATTTCCCTGATTTCTTCAGTCAGTGTTAAACCACAACTACTCACTCCTCACAGCTCAGTACCTGCAGACATCTTTGTTTTATCATTTCAAGTAAATTCTGTCTGAAACTTTATTTGTTAAAGACCTAAAGTATCAGTTAGTGCAGTTGGGTGAGACACATAAAGTCAAACACATAAAGCAGCCTGGGCTGACAGATCCTCTGATTCTCTAAGTTCACCTCAGATTAGCAGCAAATAAAGAATTTAAAAGGAATCTTTACATGGATCACATGAGTCACTTCACCATGTCTCCATAGATTTCCTGTTTTTAATCCTAATTATCTAAAGTTTCCTTATTTTTTCAAGTCAGGAAAAAAAAGAATGGAGTAAAAAAAATCTTTTCTTAAAGGTATTTAGTAGTTTAAATATTCAACATACGGTTTTCTCTGGTTTAACTGGATCAGTCAGCCCAGTTTGCAGAAACAAGGTGTTACACGGTGAAGATCTAAAGGGTGGGGTGTTTTTCCATTGATCCTGCTATAGTTAAGTGCATTTGTTATGCACGTGCGTTGATGATGTCGACAAACTCTGGCTTCAGAGAGGCCCCGCCCACCAGGAAGCCATCCACATCGCCCTGAGATGCCAGCTCTCTGCAGTTTGCTCCTGTGACCGAACCTGGAGAGATTAGCAAAATTAAACCAATCTGTGACTTCTGCAGAGGTTGTATATTTTAATAACACCATTATTTTTTGTATATGAAATTGTTGCACCATCATTGAACCTAACGCAGTCCTACTGTAAAGTTTGCTTAAGTTATGCTCACTGACCTCCGTAGATGATGCGTACAGAGTCGGCCACATCATCGGAGACATTTGCTCTGAGCCACGCCCTCAGTTTCTCATGGACCTCCTGAGCCTGCACATGCATTGATTAAAAGGAGACCTGTGCATAAATGAATGCTCCAAACCTCAATGAACTGAAGCAATGTAGAACAACATGAGAGACTGATAAAGTCATACAGAAAATACTACATACCCTGGGTAAACTGTCTTTTTCACATGTGACTGCAAAACTAAAAAGACTAGAAAAAGATGGTTTTGTATTCATGAAAAAAATCATTACACTGTCACATCTTCAGAATCAGCTCCCAGGATTCATATCCACGGAGCATAAAAATTGGAAATAGGGCTAAACATCCCACTGGATTGGATGTAATGTGAGAAATTATGATTATGTATGTGCTCAATTATGGGCCTTGTAGTTATGTGGCTGCTGTATTACCTGCTCAGGTGTGGCTGTCTTTCCTGTGCCGATGGCCCAAACAGGTTCATATGCCAGCACGACTTTCCCCCAGTCTTTTACATTTTCTGCAAACAGACATCATTCATGCATAAACACCGATAAGTAACGGTGTGATCGCAGACCCGCATCTACAATCCGTTCTCAAGGTGTTTATCAGCTGCCACCTGCAGCCAGTCATTGGGCACAACGTGCATTTGGGCTGCAGCAATATCAACAGCAAAGAGAAACTGCTCATTTTAAAGACCTGCAAAGTCTGTATAAAGAAGATGGAAGGATAATGGTGGAATAAGACAACGGTTTATCAGCCTAGAGGCCGTATTTCACATATATCACGATGCCATAAAACAGGATTATGCCTGACATCTACCTTAATAATTAACAAGGTTATCATTTCTTCAAAAACAAATCTGTCTGATGTGTTTCTTCTTTAAAAGGTTTCTCTACCTTTCAGAAAGAATAAGCAAACCTTAGTATGCAAACTCAAAAGGTCCTTTCTGATCAGGCAACATCCTAAAAGCAGACCACAGCTGCAAGCTGCCATCAGTTCTCCACCTTTGCTGGCTTTAAAGAAGTGCAAAGTCTGCTTTAACATAGGCAGCTGTGTCTGCTGAAGGCAGAGACCACTGACCTATTTACATTTTAAATCAGTACGCGGCCTACTTTCAGTACAGAAGCAGAATACAGGAGGCCAAGATGGGACCAGGGAAAAGATCATCAATCAGGTCTTGTAAAGCCTCAGTGCAGACAGAACAAATCCAGAAGCAAGAGGAACTTGTTTTTCTATCTTTATGCACAGAATAAAAACAGAGTAGAATCCAGCAGTTCACTTTTATGTTTCTGTAACAGTTTTTTTGTCATTATTAATCAGAGAAACCATTAAATAACCAAACTTTTGATCTAAAAAAACATAATAGCACAAAAAAGATGTAAATACATCCGATTTATTTCAAACTGCTCGTTTTCTTTCAAAATATTATGTAACGAATCTCTTTATTAGTTATTATAACTTTATTTAAATGAAATATTTGAGTAAATAACTAATTATTTTAACTATTTTAATGTAATTAATTAAGTAGAAACATAATAGCGCAACAATAATCATGAATAATAATAATAATAATAATAATAACAACAACAACAATATGATTATTATTATTATTAATAATAATAAAGTAATAAAACATTAGAATAAAAAACTGGAGAAATGAATGACTTATTTTTTTCCCTGTAAAGGTAAAAAACTGAAATTAAGCCATAAAAGAGATGCAAAAAATAAAGTATAGCAGAAAAACTAAAATACAATTTAAAAAACAGATCATGAAAGCCTACAATAAAAAAAGATGTTAATATTTCTCTCATATTTACCTGCAATGACCTGCATCTGAGCATAGACGACTTCTTCGGTGGTTCCTGCCTCTCGCTCCTCCAGCTTCTCACCGATGCAGGCGATCACACCCAGATCGTTCTCCAGAGCATGAGCCACCTGAAACACCAACAAAGTCAGAGTCTACCTGCGCGTGCACACCTGAGGTGTGTGCAACATGGGAACAAGCTGCCATCAGTGTGCACTCTTACAAAGAAATGCACCCTTGAAATCCAGATAATTGGAAAGTTCTGTGATTCTCACCTTCTGGCCAATCAGCTCATCACTCTCCCCAAACACATGACGGCGCTCCGAGTGTCCCAGGATCACCCAGTCAGCCCCGCAGTCTCTGATCATGGCTGGGCTGGAGGGAGAGGAAACATGTATGACAGGGGTCTCAAACTCACGGCCTGGGGGCCACTTACAGCCCAAGTCAACTCTACTTGTGGCCGTATATTGACGTGAAGAAATATAATGCAATTTGGCTCTTGAAGTTCCTTTTTTTTGTTAGGGATGGTTTGTTTTTTGTTGAGTACAATGTTAAAATAAGTTCTTTAAATAACCACCTCTGGCTGTGGTCGCTGTCCATGGTGCTGATCGAAAACTGTAATGATGCCATTAATATTATTTTGCACAAACTTTGTGTGTGTGTGTTTGTGTTTGTGTAAGAGAGACAGCAGATGTGAGATGCCGTGTTTGCACCCGTACAACATAACAGTAAGGGCCCAAATAATATCTGCCCCGATGCCGATCACAGAGTGGTTATGCCTGTGAGCACAGCATTATAAATTAAGTATGTGAGTTAGGAGAGATACCTGATCTCTCCAGTAAATGCTCCCTTGGCCACCTTGTAGCAGTTCTGGGCTGCAACGGAGATCCTGGGATCCAGATTGGATCGGGCAAAGTCCAGGTAGATGGAGGGAGCGGCACAAGCCACCTCTGAAATTAGACAGAAAGTTTGGTGTTTGCTGTGATGATTGCCGCGTTTTACTTTTATTAATTAGTTAAACCAGTGCAAAAGCTCTAAAAGCATTATTGTTGATGTAAATCCTTCTTTGCTCTGATCTTTACTCAAATGTTATAACTGAAAAAATGAAAGGAAAACCTGAATTCTGCATTTATAAACACCTACCGGTCTTAAATGCAACATTTACATTTCCTCAGAAAGAACAAAATCCTGTATTAGAAACAATCTGGAGACCCTGAGAGGCAGTTTAATGAACATAGAGCTAAACTGTGATTCTGGCTGGGGACTGAAATGATTTTATCTAACTGAAGAAGGTTACAATTGCTTTCATCACCAACCGCCTCCAGCAGCCTGCCTCATTTTAAAGACATTAAGAAACATTTAAATTTCATTCTGCACAGTCATGAGTACACTGCAAGAGAAAATAAATTAATGCAGAGCTGCTTAAATATGGCAATCAGTTACTTTGGTCAATAATTATTTAACACACAGACTTTTGAGAAATTGTGTGTTTTAATCATCGTTTCATGCATATGTATCTGTTCTGTTCTGGACTGCGTGAAAGCAAAAGCAAAGAATTCATTTATTAAAAAGTGCTTTGTCTCAATTGTCTGGTTTTAAAAACTCCTTGAATAAAATTTGAGTAGTTGCACACTCCTATCTACAAGCCATTATCATAAGCACATGTTTTTGTTCAGTGATGCAGCAGGCTTGTACTACAGTGATGCAAAGTAAGAGTAACATAGCCTACATGAGCATGAATGAGTGTCTAACGACAGAGGCTAAAAACATCAGTGTGTACAAAATAAATAAACTGCTAGAGCACATAGTTTTATGTCAGAGTACAGCATATTAATACAAAACAAAATCCTTGATTCAAAGATTTGGTGTTCGGTATTTGGTTATTTGTCTACTTTAAGTCAGTTTGGCGCTCTACAACGGCCAAACTAAAAACCCAAATGAGCCTCAAAAACGTCTGACATGTGGAGGGAACCCAAGCTCTGAACTTTTTGAAGACACAAAGACTGTTTACAGACTCAGTGGACTAACCTCAGCTGCCAAGCACAGCAATAAAACGTATGATTTAGGTTCCATTTGATGGGGAAAAGTATGAAGAGGCAGAAAATTAATTCCTCAAAGCGAAGTGAAAGAATGAGAGGCCTTTATGCGACGCCTCCTGATCACGTGACTCTCAATGTCACTGTGTCACCTGTGAAGCATCAGCAGCAGCACCCCCCCCCTCCCCTCTGTTAGCCTCCAATCACCAAGTCACCAATCGCTTTTATTGATCACCCCTAACCGCCACACACAGTCAGTCAGCGGCCCCGGCAATAATCTGGGGCTGTTACCGGTCTCGTCGTGCAGGCTGGCGGTGTTCAGGGTGGTGATGAGCTCTCCAAGACTGTCTTTGTTCCCGTTCATCTTCCAGTTTCCACCCACGAAGAACTTGCGAAGCGCCATGGCCGGCGAATATTAGCTGATAGCCGGTGAGGAGAAGAGCTGGAGGTCGATCTGGAGTCCGGCCGGTGTGCAGGTCAGGTGACGTCAGAAATATCAGCTCCAAACACCGGCAAACATCCCCCTTCTTCTGCGTGGGATTATGAAGGCAGTCGCAGAGCTTCACGGGACGTTACCTCCACCTGCTGTACAGAAGTTGTCCCTACCACCATCAATGCAATAGTACAAGTATATATACACGTATATTCACAGGGTATTCTCATGGAAACCCCCCCAGAAATGTTATGATCTTGAATTAAGCTTCTCATGGCATTTTTTTGTTCTTTGTTTCTGTTCTCTGCTTGTTCATCTGTGTATTTCGCTTTGCCTGCAAGCTCAGGCACTAATGCAATTTAAATTTATTTATGACGAGTTCATTTGTTCCGTTCGGTTTATTGTTAAATAGTTAACATAAAATTTTATGAAGGAATGGGAAAATCATGTTTTAAACAAAAACATAAAAAATGTACCTTATTTAAATATATTTATTCATTTCTATTTATTTTTAATGGAGACAAATATGAATAAAATAATATTAATCATAAAAAAATAAAAATAAAATAAAATAAATAAATAACAAAATCCGAGGTCAAAGATTATTTGCTATCAAAGCTATAATTTCTTCTTTGTGTTCCACCGATCAACTTCATTACTTAAAAACTACATAAGATCATGTTATAATACTCAAAAATACCATTAATACATGTATACTTGCTCTTTTTATAGACTTCTGCAAAATAATGGTTACACAGTGTCTTTACTTTCAGTTTTATTTTTTCACATAAAAAGAGACAAAAGACACAATAAACAAAGTCAAACATTAGTGTTGACAATATAACAATTTTATTGTTATTTATTTTTTCAGTAATTTTGTTATTGTGAATCATTTTGCGGATGATGATCATGTAAAAAAAAATTAAAACGTTTACACAGGATTTAAATGGATGGAACTTAGAATAATCAGACCTCTTTTAAAGTTATCAATATTTTACTTTGGCTAGTAACATTTAATTGATTCAGTTCACTGTAATTATACTATATATTTCCCAAATTTACAATCAAAATATGTAAAAATTGGATGTTTCACTGTGAAAATCACGCCAAAAATATCATAGAATCACAAGTCATTACTGTAACATTATTTTCTGGGTAAGTCATACATTTTGCTAAATTGTACCTTTATGGACAAAACTTTTGACTATTCAGAAAACTCCTACCTTACAATACATTTATGTTTGTTAAATAACTAAAATCCATCAATTCTCTTCTGCTAATCCAATTCAGGGTCGCCCTAAGACAGCCTATCACAGCTGTCTTAGGGCGAGAGCAGGGTGCACCCTGGACAGGTCGCCAGTCTGTTGCAGGGCTAACACATAGAGACAGACAACCATTCACACTCACATTCACACCTATGGGCAATTTAGAATGACCAGTTAACCTAATCCCACTAACTGCACGTCTTTGGTCTATGGGAGGAAGTCAGAGTACTCAGAGAGAACCCACGCAAACTTCACACTGAAAGACTCTGGCCTGATGGGGGAGTTGAACTCAGGACCTTCTTAGCAATGCGAGCAGTGGTCTTTTTGTGAGCTTTTTAAACTTTTTGAATGATAAATATATATATTTTATTTAGCTTCTCTTCATTGATTTTTGGAAAGAGAATTGAGGTTTTCTGGAACAACTTCAATGACGCCCAAAGTACATGGAGAAGAACAAGGGTCTGAAGCTCCAGCAACACTTATAGTATAAAAAACAGCTTTATTATTTGACCAAAGCTGTTTCGGCCTGTGGCCTTCATCATGCTCATCCATCCATCAGGTCGTTGTCTTCATTGTTTGACTGTACATTTTAGAATTAATTTTAAAGTTTTAGTTTTTCCTTTAGGGTCCTACATGGTCAAACTCCCTCAGTATATCCTCATTGAGCTTACAGGTCATCAGGTCAAAAGTTGCCCTTGGCCTCACTGTCAAAGTTGAGAAGTTGTGTTTACGCTGTAGAGACTCCACTGACTCTTTTAAGAAGCAGCTGAAGACATTTTTATACAGACAAGCTTGTAATTAATTTGATGTTTTATGTTGTATTTTATTATGTTTTATGTTATGATATACTTGTGTTTTTCTTGTGTTTTTGTGAAGCACGTTTTTATCAGTGAAAAGTTATATTTAAATCAATGTTACATACTTTTACTTACTTTCTGATTCCAGTGCATGTGATGCAGAACCTCAGCACTTTGTCTGGAGACAATTCAAACCTCCTCGTTCACTGTAGAGCTTCATTTCTGCACCAGCATCTCTGTGTGTACCCTGCTGCTGTTTGCAGGTATGACTCACACTACTGAGGTGTGCTGACCTCTAATGAGATTCCCCTCCAGGCATTTTTGCCCTCTGTGTGATGAGAGCAGCAGCCGCAGGGACCAGTCTAGATTCTGGAGCACTGTATGTATATGTTAATGTAAGAAATTAAAAGTAACCCTCATAACTAAAGGTCAGACCTTGTCATTGAAACACAGAGACTCTGACATAGTCTTAATGCAGAATTCTATGTTTATTAGAAAGATTTCCAACAAAAGTCTTGTATTTTTTTGCACAGAGGAACTGCTCAAGTTTAAAAGTACAACAAAATGCAGCTGAACCCAGAGGAGTAAATAAAGCTTACAGGAGTGTTTTACAGCCACTCTCACAGCCGGGTTCCACCTTCAAACCATCATCCACGGGTCCATCAGTGTAATTTTTACCTGTGAAACAGGGAAACGGAAGCAGCCATCTTGGATCAAAGTCAGCTGGTGGTAATATGGGACCCGAGAAAGCAGCTCTGCCATACGAATACACACTCTGAATATGTGCAGCCAAAAAAGCCAACAGATCAGATACAACAAAGAGACTCTGTACATAGACTTTTCTAATGTGTTAATCTATAAAATATAAATAAATATACATGTCAGTCTTTTTTTCTAGATGATTGCAGTGCTCTTTTAAAAGGTCAAAGACCTCGAAGACAATAAAAATAAATCTGTAGCTCTATCTTCATATTTTCATTATTTACTGTTCTTTATTCAGTTATTGTCAGAAAATCTAGAGATTTTTATCATTTTCAATAAGAGCTTATTTTCTGCTCTGTTTTGATTAATAATCTATTTTTTTATGCTTTTACTTTTTTTCAGTAAATAAATCAACAGTAAAGCTTTCTTGTACATGCAGTGGGATGCATCGTGCATTGTTTAACTGATGCCATTTGCACAATATGACTCATTCGCAACCTTTTAAAATTTGCATACATGTATGAGGAAGAAGCAGAGCGGGAAAACGAAAGAGAGGAAGGTCAAATATCTGCACCAAATCTCCAGGCTCGCTTCTCTGCCACTATTTTCCTCTCCTCTCGTCCTCCTCCTTTTCTTCTTCGTCTCCTGCTGTTATTCTCTGCAGGGACGCCTCAGTTCCACAGTTTGAGGAAGCTGTCCCAGGATCCTGTGCAGACGCCCATACCATCAGCAGGGACGCCGGTGCAGCTCACCCTGTTGTCATGACCGGACAGCACGCCTGGTGTTGTAAAACAAGATAAAGGAGATGAGTGTAAGCAAAATGTAACAAATGTAACAAAATATAAGGACAATACCAAAAATAAAAAAAGAGAAAAAGAAAGGAATAGAAGAAAGGAAACGAGGAAAAAGAGCAAAAGGAAAATGGTGGAAATGATTAATTAAAGGAAAGGAACAGAAAAAAGAGGGAAAAACAGCATGGGGAAGAGAGGAAGCAAGGGAAAGAAAAGAAAAGAGAGGAAAATGATGGCAAGGACAGATGAATGAAACAGAGTAAATGAAAAAATATAGGAGACGAATTGGGGGAGGATGTGTAAAGGAAACAGCAAAGGAAAAAAATTTCTTTTCTTTTTTTAGGAAATAAAATATTCATTTTTGAAAAAAAAAGAAGAACTGTTCTGTTGGAAGCAGAGATCATGAAAATAGTGCATCAGCACCATCTACAGGTCCCATATGGAAGAGCACCAACTTTAATGAAAACTTCACTCCCTATGCTCCCTTAAGTCTATAAATTAAGATATCCATCCATCAATAAGATATTTGATTTGATTTGATTTGATTTGATATACCTTTATTAGTCCCACAAGGGGGAAATTTCACATATATATTTAAATGTAAGTAATTTTGAATAAATTCTGCTCACCGACTTTCTCTCCCTTCAGAGAGTCCCAGATGTGGCAGTTGAAGTCATCGTAACCTGCAAAGATAAGGCGGCCCGAGCTGGAGAGAGCCAGAGATGTTACACCGGCGTTCAGGCTGGTGTCCTGGTAGCAAATCACCTCCTGGTCAGCGCGCAGGTCGTACATCTTGCATTGGCAGTCATCGGAGCCTGTGATGATGGCATTACCATTTGGGAAGAACTACAAGTGGGAAGAGAAGAAACATTTGAGTTTTAAACCAAGAGGAAATATTTTTGGTAAGGCAGCCTTCAGGCCACAACTGTCCCCCTATAGATTAGAAATAGTGTGATTTGTGTGTGTGTGTTGTGAGTTTCCGGGATGTCCTCACAGAAATGGCATTAATGTCGCTGGTGTGGCCAGAGAAGGTCTGCTTGCAGGCGCCTTCCCTCAGATCCCACAGCTTGGCCAGAGAGTCACAGGCTCCAGAGATGAAGGTGTTCGTGTCGGGGGAGAGAGCCAGCGACATGCAGTCTCCAATGTGGTTGGTGAAGATGACCTTCTGCTTGCCGGTCTCCAGGTCCCACAGACAGCTGAAGATGAGAGAAGAAGAAGACAGAGACACAAATCAGGGGGTTTTACACCAGACGGCGTTCTGATTAACTGTCTCAGGTCTTTTTAGCTTTTCCTCAAATCTAATTTCTACAAAGTTTTATGCATAAACTGTATATAAAAGATGGTAAAACAAAAATAACATTCATTCATTTGTTAATTCATATTTTCAAGCAATGATCTTAAAACAATGTTATCTCCATCTTAATTGTTTAAAAACAGGACATGTGAGGGGTAGATCTGCCTGATAAAATACACGCATGCACACAGGCGGCTACAGTAGCCGTGCCCTGCAGGACACCATGTGCACATGTCCATTTTTCTCTGAACCATACAACATGTTCTAGTCAATAAACACACTGGGAGAGTGTTTCATGGGGTCATAATGAAGTGACAACTACAGTCGTTTTCTTATAGACTTTTATAAAATATGATTTATTTATAATTTTATTTAAATTAATTTAATTTATATAGCACCAAATCACAACAGTCACCTCGAGGTGCTTTATAGTATAATGCAAAGACCCTACAATAATGCAGAGAAAGCCCCAACAATCAGACGACCCCCTATGTACAAACACTTGGCAACAGTGGGAAAGAAAAACAGGACAAAACCTCTCAGGCAGAACCAGGCTGCGAGAGGGCCAGCGACTGGCTCCGCCCCCCAGTGGTCGTTAAAAAGAGTGCAGGTTTAAGGCACTTCCCCTTTACGTTTTAGAAAGATTACCTATAGTGTGTGGTTTTATGAAGACACCGTAGAGCACATGATTGGTGAACAAGTGTCATGGTTTTTTTTTTTTAATACCTTCAGGCTAATGGGAGAATGCACAGCCATGATACTGGTTTAAAAGCTGCTCTTTTTCCCTTGTTCAGTACTGTAGCTGGGCTGATAGAAATGACTGACATCAAACACTAAGAAACACAAACTTTAAACTCACCAGGTGGTGTCACCGGAGGCTGTCAGGATCTCAGTATCGCTAAGGAAACGGCAGCAAGACAGGTAACCTGGGCGAGAGAGAGCTTTGTGAGCGTCTCAGCTTGGCTGTGCATGCATTCATTGGTTTTGATGCTGTGTAGTACGTTGAGGGCATTTAAAGGAAGCTTCAAGGAACCCTCCTCACCTGTGTGTGCGTCCAGCTCTCTGAGGGTTTTGGGGCTGGCTGCCTTGATGTTGTAAACTGTGCAGATGTTGTCCAGACCACCGCTCGCCACCAGGTTACCAGAAGGGGCGAAGGCGACACTCATCACCCAAGCAGACTTTAGTGGAACAGCAATCAACTAGGAAGAGGAAATTCAGTTTAAACAACTAGAAGGCTCCAGCTCTGTGGTTTAACAAGCATGGACAGTGTTTGAAGGCAGAGACGATGTTCCTGTTGGCTGTCTGTGCTTCCACTGAGGTCTAAAGGCCTGGGAGGAACCACTGCAACAGCAATAAAAAGCTTATCGTGACACTATTAATCTTTGTTTACTGCTTTAGAAACAGGTTCACTGAGTCATCGATGGAAAACAGACAAACAGTCAAAGCAGAATCAAAACACATAAAATGCTAAATGTAAATTAAGAGATTTTAACAAATGTTTGTGAAGCTTGATCACAACTAATCGGTTGAGCTAAAATGCTACTAAGTGTTTCTGAACTCCTGTAAAGCACTGCCCCTCAAACAGGGGTGTTTTAAAGGGTCCTCAGAAATGATTTAAACTCCAAAGCTTGCTCTTCCATGGAGGAAGATCCTGCAGTGGAAACTCAGCTTTAGTCAGAGTAGAAAGATAAACCGTCATTGGCTACTTAGCTCACTGCTGAAATCCTGGGTAATCTAATTATGTTGGGATGTACTAAATAAATACTGAGCTCCAAGCTCAGATTGAACATTTTCTCCTTGTTTTTCTCTTCTATTGTTTTTAACACTTGTTCTCAGTTTCTGTTGTTATCTATTTGTGTTAATCATTGTTGATATACCTACAGACTGATATAGACTATAAACTAAAAACTAATAACTTACTAAATGAAATTAGCAGTTGATGAGTGATTGCTTCATACAATAAATATAAAGTAACAGCTGCAGTTTGTGTCTTATTTTGTGTATGGTTTAGTTTTACCTGCTCTACTATGTATTGCACTCCAGGAATAACATACCTGCAGTTTAGATTAACAATAACATATCCCGTGCAGTCCTACCTTGTTCCCTGTGAAACAGTCCCAGATGAGCAGCTTTCCATCCTGTGATGCACTGACCATCTGCCTGCGAGAGAAACAAAGTGTCACTGTGTTTGAAGAGGACTTCAGTCTTCATTATTTCATTATTCATCTTCTCAGTCAGATAATGTCTCACTAATGATGAATATTTCTGTGGCTGGTAGAAAAGACATGTCGTGTAGCAGCAAATATTGTGCATTTTAATTGAATGTAGGCTGGAGTTTATCTCATTTCTGCATCTAAAGTTTGTTCACATGTGAAATAGTTTGGCTGTTATCTGTGTTCTCTTCAAACTATCAAACAGGCGATGTTATATTTACATATTAAGTTATTTAAGCATTAAATAGAGGTTTTTAAAATCGGGTGGGCATAGAACTAAAACACACTGAAAGTAAAGGGATGAAACTTGAGTTGATATTTCAGACAACGCTATGAAATATTGTTTAATTTGATTACAGAGCTGCTCTTTTCTTACACAAACGTGCCACCCTTTCATCCTCACCTGGAGTCAGCTGACCAGTGCATGGCGTAGATTTTAGCCAGGTGACCCTTGAGTGTCTTCCTGAGCTTCAGCTGGACCCGACCCACTGAGGCCACCCCTGATGATGCTGCAGACATGCTGCCGTCATTCACAGCTTTACGGGCCGCCTATTGGTCACGCAGAGAATTACAGGTTTGAAAAAAGAAGCTAAACTCCGTGTAGTTGGTGTTTTTCCTCACTCCTTTCCTCTGTGATGGCTTGGCAGGAATTCTAGCATTAGGAAAAATGATGGCGCACCACTAAGTCCTCCACTAAGGCGAATTAACCTCCAGAAATTTTAAAGAAAAGTTAAGACTGAGTAACATCTGCAATCAAAATTGGGTGGATTTTTCCTCACACATGCCTCACTTCTGTACTGATGTTCACGAAATTAGAGTTTTTGCCTGATGATACCAACAAGTACACTGAAGCTGAAAAGAAATCTCTCCACAAGGGTAATATAAACATCATGGGTAATATCCATCCTCCATAATTTATAGTTTTTACCTGTGTAGTGAAACATTTTTAAATAAATATGATTATTAAGGCAAACAGAAAGTGCAGCTGTTTCTTTATTTTCATGTTACCCCCATCCTGCACATTTTCCTGTTATTTTGAACTTACAGTGACTCAGACAGACAGATATGTATGTATTTATCAAAAGATTAGATTTTTATCACTGTCACATGATGGATGGAGAAACACTGATTACTTGAGGTTCGTGTTAAATATTTAAATAAACCATATAAAGCATTATGACAGATATTCCAAGACGTTCTAATGTTACAATGTTTAATCAGTTTTATGCCATAACAGTTGGGGTTAGCTTCAAGGCTTCTGCAGTTGTAAATCTTGCTGGTTTAGGCCTGTCAGCCATGGTTCACTCATAATTATTACAGTCTCCTGAATAGAGCTTTCGATTGTTACGCTACACAAAGGAGCCTATTCCCTTAAAAAACTATGAAAAATTGACATGTACATGACAGGAAGCATATGTATGATTAAAAGTCACATGTAATTAGAATCACTGGATAATATGATAATATAGGATCCACACTAGAGAATATGAAAAATATGGTGTCACTGGGGTGAAATCAGGATGTTTTTATGGTGTTAAAGGTAATAACACCTGGAATATCCTCCCACAGGAAATGCTCACCTCAATCTGTGCACGGAGGCCATCGCACTCTTTTTTCAGTGCATCCATTTCAGCCTTCTCAGCTGCCATGGCGAGAGTTGTTTGTTGATGTTACTGATGAAAAACCAAACGACACTGAGAGGAACAGGAAATGGGGAAAAACACAAAAAATTATTGTTTTTTACTTGGAAAATATTCCGAAGGTCACGTATGGATTAGACATTTTCGCAGACAGCAATGTTTGGATGTTTGCTGCAGCTCATTGTGAAAGATGTTATTGCTGTTATGGGAACGACTCCCAGGCAAACGTATCCTCACGTTTGACCCTGCCGTGAATTAAAGCTCAGGTACATAAGATCCACTCAGTGACCCTGATTCCTGAACTGGAACACTTTGATTCTTGTTGCACCACCGAGTCTACAGAAACGATTAGACACAGGTGTCAGCCGTCCCTGAACTGAAGTTGTAATGCTGTCAGTTCTCTCCTACAAAGAAGTGAACCATTTAGAAGTATTACAGAAGATGAGGAAACACTCTGCAAGGCAGAGAATTAAAGAGGGGATAAAAAGGAAAGGAGGAATGAAGGATAGGTATGTAGGATTTAGGAAAGAAGGAAGCAATTACATTACTCTAGAGGTCTAAAGGGTTAAAGGCCACTTAGTACATTTAGTTTCTGGGAAATTTAAAGGATAAAATACACCTCCTTAGTTTTTACTAACTGACTCCTTTTATTCTTTATGCTTTTAAATTAAAGCGTTGGATCAGTGTTGAATCTCGACATCACCAGCACCCTTTTAGTGTCAAACTTCAAACCCTCAGTTTACATCATATTACATCACATCACCAGCATCAAGGTCAAACTGCTAAAAGTTAAGGGTCAGAAGCTGCTAATATTTAATGTGAAAAAACAAACAAAAAACAAAAGCTGTTATTTACAATCAGTGTCATTGTTTTCTTTTGGTTTGTTCTTTCACTTTGAAACTAAGTGTAATTTATTTGGCTAAGACTCTGTAACAGGATGCTGACGTCTGACTAACTGAACACCAATTAACTGTGTGCACATTTCTGCACATCATGAAACTATCGAGCTATAAACCTGCACCCCCATGAGTGAGGTAAAAATTACTGCTAATGCAAAACACAGCAGTTTTAATAAGAAATAAACTTCCAGAGTTGTGCTACAGTTTTAACCTTGTCCCAATTGTTAGCCGCAAACCATAAGCAGAGCTTACACTGTAGTCACACAGCAACAGGCAGGAGCTTCTATAGAAGACAGATAAGAATGATAAGAATAAACATCCATTGATTAGCAGGAGTGAAAGGTTGCATCAGTCTATGTGCAGGTAGCAGCTGCACATACACTATGGAAGGTTGGAGGATATGGTGGGGGCAGAGGTGAGGGGAGTTTGGGATGGGTTTCTACAAGGCTTTAAATCCCTGCAGGAGAGCTTAAGAGAAGCTTTACCGGTCAAATCTCCTGTCATCTGATTACTGACTGCTCTTTACCCTGAGATCAGAGTGAGAGGGAGGGACTGCGACGTGGACAATAGAAGAAATGGAGCTTCTGTTGGAGTCAAGACCACAAACTGCTCCTCCTCTACTGTCCTGTTTACTCATTCGAGGTGCACTTATTGTTCAACATGTGAATGAAACGCATGCGTCCATTTTCCAGAGCTTAAAACCAGTGAAAAACTAAAACCTTTTAACACCAATCTCCAGCACCACAACCTCCCGTCAGTGTTTTATTCTTGCACGCACACTTTTGTGTGCAGACTGGAGGAGTCATGAGTTGACTCATTACACTCATGGATTGAGCCATCTGCTTAGCAGACCACCTGCTACCACCAAAGATATCCACAAACAACGTGAGCTGGATGAGGTTTGGCTCTTTGTGACCGACCAGGCTGCAGCTTACTGCTGCCACACCTGAAGCTCCAATCCTCTTTGGCAGAGTCACTACAATCCAAAGATCACCTTCAGAGGGTTTAAGGATGCAGTGGGACTGATAAGTTGTTTTGTTGTTTGAAAGAAATTGAGGACTCACCTCATGTTGCATTGGTCCTGATTTGATAAAATCATGTGTCATGAAGGCTGCTGAGGCAACAGCATGCAGAAAATACACAAAGCTGCTGATCATTTTTAGCTTTGGTAGCACAGCACTGCAAAAGTTCACTTCCTGTTCTTCCAAATAATAAAAAGTAAAACTCCACTTTTCGTCTTCAGACGGTGACAAAAATGATGAGTCCCCACAGCTGAACTCAAAGCAGCTCCAACTGTTCTCCAGCAGCATTTCTTAACTGTAACTGTCACAAAGAATCACCAGAAATGCTGAAACTCACCTTTTCTCTTTTTCTGCACCTGTGCAGCTCCCGATCGCAGACACCTGCGTTCCCCCTTTGAGCTGTTTCAGCTTCCACAGCTCCACAGGGTGCACAACCTGCTTGCTGGCTCCTCTGATGCTCTCCCACCGGCTGACTGCTAGTGGCTTCACTAGTGAAAAAGTCTCTTTTTCTCTGAGCCTTCCTTCACGGTGAAGAACAGATGAGGATTGGAGGGGATGAAGGAGATAAGAGATGAAGGGATAAGGCTCAACGATGGAAATAGGGAAGGAGAGAGAGAGGAAAAAGGAAAGGGAGCGTGGCGAGAGCAGGTAGGTAAAGCGATTGGAGGGAGAAAATGAGGTTATGAGGTCAAAAGACAAGAAGAGGTGAAGAAATCCAAGAACAAGGCAAGAAAAGGAAGGGAACAGATGTCATAGGACAAGAGGAAACTGAAAGAAGAGAAGACAAAAACATTAAAGAGCTTTTCTGTTGCACAGAGATTTGTCTAAAGCAGGAAGATGGGAAATCTTTAGAGCACAAAGTTGGTTCCATGAACAGAGCAGTGGTCTCCTCTTATGTTTAATTTATCCTTTAATTTATCTTTAAAGGTTCAAAAAAATATAAGACAACACCAATTAAAAATTTTCATTTTAATTTCCACAACTGTTTGTTCTTTTTCCACAAATTTAAGATATTACAGATATTCATTTGAGTATCTAGCAGTTTTATTAATTGGTGCATTGGTACGTATGCTTTGAATGCCCTGTGATAGCAGAGAGGTGACATTGGTGCCTTGATTCCTGACATTGCACTGCATGTTTTTGGATGTGGGAGCAGGAATGGAGAGATGGACCGAGGCGGAGGTTTACAGAGGGGGTGAATTGGTTTGTCGGAGCTAATGAGCTGAGCCCAGTTAATCAGGGTCTAATAGGATATCCGGGGACGGGCAATCTCATTAGGGAATTAGAGGAGGTCAGGCTGAACGCGCGTCACACCTGACACACAGCAAAGGCACGGACGGAAAGTGAATCAAGAGTCAAACGCAAAGGTTTTGTCTCAAAATTAAAAACTTTGATGCTGCAATTTTAATTCAAGACTGGAAGAAATTCAAGTTCCTTATAAAGATTCAATTCTTCAAATCAAGCAGTCTTTCTCCTTTACTATAGGTTTATTATGGAAAAAAATTAAATAAAATCAGCAGTAGACAGACGTGCAGGAGAGCAGGACATTAGATCTGTTTGGATGCAGACGCTGAGAGAGAACATGAGAGAGGTTTTGGGTCGTGTCCTGCAGAGCGGGTACTCGTCTTCCACGTGAGCTGATCTTGGCTCCGCCCTCTTAGCATCTTTTAATCAGACTTGCAGCTTCAGGGCAAAGTTCCATGATTTTTATCTAAGAAAACTGGGCATAGAAAACTTCCTTTAGATCAGTCCCCTCATTCATTCCAGAAGAAGGTCAGAGGTCAGAGTGAGCACACGGGGCCCACGTTGGGATGCTAACATAGTTAACTAAGTGCATCACCTGTAAACTGTATGAATGCAGTGCACAGATGCAGTCACCTGTGGCACAGACACATGCAAATATAAAATAAGAACTAATCTCTTACTTCTTGTCCAGTTACAGCACAACGAGCCATGTTATTTGTCAGATAATTAAAAACACTCCAACAGCACTGATGCCACACATTAGTGATTTGCTCTGCAAACAGCCAGGGTTAAAATTATCCTCACCAATTACTTAAAATGTATAACTTTGCCTACAGACACCAAAATGTTTTCTTTATTTCTGCTATGGGGAGGCATTATATTCTGTAGTTTGTTTTTATGGTTTGTATTGACATGAAATACGCTACTACACGACTTATTTACCACATATGTTTTATTATCACAGGGCCTGGTGTTCTGTAAATGAATACTTCAGTTATTCACTTTCCAACACTGACTTTTCCCTTGAAGTGATTTCATGTGAAATGTTTTAAGCTTACGCCTGTTTTTTATAAAACATGTAACAAGCATGTGTGTTGAGAACAGACGGTCATTTGCACAGCAAACAGTGACTGAGGTTTGATCCTGTCATGACACTTTCAAGCTTAGCTGTTTCTAACTGACAGCGTTCCAGCTGGCTGTTTGTCTGCTGAACATGTTTAAACACTTGGAAACTGTTTACAACTCTGCTCAGCAAATGTAGTCCAGTTACTTCAAGTCGCAACTCACATCCTATTGGTTAAATACCAGGTAATCCATCCTTTATGATCATAGGTGCGTGCTGAAATCAACAATGACGTTCGACGGTCTCCTCTAATGAGGACTTCTAGCTTAAGCTTCACCTCGGGCGGTGTCCTGTTTTAAGCAGTTGATGCAACAGGTTTAGGATCTGGTCTGATGATGTCACACAGCAACATCAGTGTTATGCAGCAGTGCTTGTTTTTTCTTAACAAGTCAAACAAAGTTTTAATGGCCTTTGTGAACCAACTATCAACAGTAGGTGTCCTTAAGAAAGACAGGAAAGTCTTTCAGGAACAATATAATCAAGTATACTATATGCAATATGAAGAATACAGTCAGCACTTAAGAAAATGTTTTGTAAACTTTTTCAGATCTCTTTTAAATCCATTTAGACGTGACGCCTGAGACAAATCTACAGGGATGTGCTGACAGCTGTAGGTAAATTTAATTTAGGGATTTGATTTGTAAATCTCCTTTTGTTCTTTCTCCACCTGTGTAGAAAATAAAGTGTCGGTGCCTGATATTTAATTCTCAGTTCTGAAGCCTGAATTTCATCACACCGACCATTTTATTTTGAGCCAAAACTACAAAATAATGCAGGGCTCAGTTATCAGATGGCATCAACATAGACTGTGCAGGTCCATTGCACAGACACAGAAACCTGCTATAGGGGCAACATAACATAAATGAAATACTAGAGCTTCAATCCACAAATACAATAATCCATAAAACATCCATAATATCTGTGAGCTCCTAAAGGCACCAACGCCAGGGGTCCAGTCTAGTGAGTGGAAATAGGCCACACCCCCTAATAATGCAAACTTCCACACTCAATGAGTGAGTTATTAAAGAGGTAAATATAAAAAGTACAGTTGTTATGAATGGTGTAAGTAGTCATAGAGATGAAACAGAGTGTAAATATGTTGATTCGTGCCACTGAGTGTCGTGCACTGAACTTGTGCTGAAAATATGTGAAGTGTTTTAAATTATACAACTTGTATATTTTTTTATATTAAATATTATCTAACTGAAATCTGTTCCCTTCATTATAAAGCAAACCACAAGCTAGAATAAAACTCCACCAAAAACACCTCTTGTTAATCTGTCATGTGATCTGTTTATGCTCCAACATACTCACCACATTGTGACCTCAAAACGAGCTCTCAGCTGTAAAGTGGACGACAGCTGGGACGCACTGTTCCCTACTTATATAACCTTACTTCCTGAAAAATAAAAAATCGGACAAACTTATACTAATACGTTCATAAACAGAAGAATTATGACTGTCAAAGTGTTCAGTTTGGATAACTGTAGATGCTATTTGAGCTCTTTTTTTCATCAGTGATCACTTGAAATCTTCCTGGTGTGATTTGCTGGTTGAACATTATTATAACAGTGTCAGTAAGGAGTCAGCGTGTTCCTCCAACCCAAGCTAATGAACCATGACAGAAAAGGGCTAATTGACTTCCTGAAAACTCCATGTGGTAACAAGCTCAGGAGCTGGAGTACAAACGCAGGGCTCAGCAAACACTCTTCATTCAGGGAGGATTTTGACCCACTTTAACAAAACAGGAAGCAGACGAGATGAGGGAATGTGGGTCTTTCAGCTCGGCAAGGACGGAATGAGACGTTTGAGACTTGTTTTTTGTACATGTAAATAATAATGATAATAAAAAAGCTGATATAGTGAAGGAGAAGTGAAATAAAAATGAATTAGAATAGATAACTAGATTTTTTTTCATCATGATATCTTATATATCTAAATTATATTTATATTCATTTTGTTGACCAGATAGAAAATAATAAATCACAATAAATGACTTTTCCCTCAGGGAACGACTCTAAAACTGATTTAATCTAAAAACACAATCTAAAACATTCAAACTGTGTTTTTCATTTCAGCAACTTTACAGGAAATTATTTCTCAGCAGGAAGAAATTATACACATAAGTTATTTTAAGTGACTTATTTTAATATTTTGTCATTTTAGTCCACAGACTCTGCTGTAGTCAACATCCTGACAGGCTGATTGTGGTAGCAGCGCCACCTGCAGGGCAACAACAGCAGTGCTGGGAGGAGATGTTACAAACAAGCCATCATGTTTCATGAAGAGAACAGATTCATCATTAACAGACTGCACATGTCTGCTGCTGGATAGGTGCACTTTTTGTATTCACATGGCAGATATAACCATGAGTGACAGCAACAGCTGACACACATGGAGAAAATACAATCCTTATTCACGCTACGGGACAACAAACATTTTTACTTCTCAAAGTACATCTTCAAAGAGAGGAATGTTACACATGTGGCTACATCACATACAGATCAAACATGATGTGTATTTATGTACAGTATATACACACAGACCTCTAACACAATTCATATCTGATTCCAAATATAAAACATTTAAAAGCATTTATAATTAGCTTGAATCCCTGATTTAAGTCTGAAAGTGAATCATATAAAAATATATACAAATAATTATGCAGTTTAAGGCCAGCGACAGGTCCAGAGGAGGGCGGGTGTTACTCCTGTTAATGCCACTGAGCACAGAGAGTCCCAGTGTAATCTACTCCACTGTGCTTTGAATACAAACACATATTCTTTTAACTTCATACAGTTTCTTTTAAAGCTTTAGTAATTATTTATTGCAGATGTTAAAATAAAATTCTAGGACTATATAATGCTGTGCTGTTATAAAGCTTAAATTTAAAGTGAGATACATATAACTAATCAATAATCAGCCAATATTTTAATGTATATAGTTCTACATAATGATTGTTCTAATTTAAGTATAAATGAATGCTAAAGGTTTTGTACTATTACTAAAGTAGAGTTATAATGTTTTAGTTTCTCGCACCACTTTTCAAAACCAGCTATTTCATACAAAAACGATAAAGCTTTTGAAGAGACGCAGTTTCCTTGTGTTACCGTCTGTATGAGGGCACAGAGCTGCACATGAGTCTGAAAGGTCAGGGCCTCATGTGGACATGAACCTGGTTGTCAGTCCATACTGCAGTCCTGACTGCTACACGGTACTTCAGGGACTTGACAGCACTGTAAATGTATTTTGACACTCCATCTCTGTTGTGTTCATGCTTGTGGACAGAGCAAACTATCCACACACGTCACAAATAATGAGCAGTGAGCACAAATGGCACAAGTTAATTAAATGCAAAAAGGTAAATAAGTGTTGATGACCTGACTACACTGTGACAGATAACCCAAGCAGCCAGTAAAAAATACTAACTGGTTTTCTTAGTGTGGTATGGCAGTGCTCGCGCCGGGGCCCATCTCCTTCTCACAGATGAAGGGTAAGTACATGCTGCAGGGGGCGTCGTACCAGCTCCGGATCGCCACTCGCTCCAACACAAGTGTTTTCACGATGTAGCCGCAGTCTTCATTGATGTGGTTGTTGGGCTCACCCTCCTCCCAGAAACTACAGTACGGAGAGAGAAAGGGAGAGAAACACATCGACATGTATAAAAACTTTTAACATACACTCATGTTCACCCTGGATCTGATGGTTCATGTTAAACATGGCAAGAAGAAGAGCAAGGGCAGTTTTATTCCTATAGTGCAGTGTAATTTACAAAAACACCACTTCTTTTGCCTCCTAAGATTATTTTTCAATCTGGACAGTTTGCTTTCAGCACCCACTGACAGCTTCTGTTCATCTCTTAGATTTGAGCAACTTTGGCAAAAGTAACAGAGCAACAAAGTCTAAATTCATGTTTAGTCCAGTTTTAGAGATGGACACATTTTCCTCCCTCCTATTTTTGTTTCCCTGAACATGATCATCGCACGTGGAATTAAAATGCCACATTTTGAAGCTGGAGGTATCATTGCACTACTTACCCCAGAGATTATAGTTTTAATCCTTCAGGAAACCTTTTATTTTTCTTCATGGGTTCATAATTTTAATACTTTTAATTAAAAAGAAAGAAAGACTTTTCCATTAGGTATATAAAGGCTTTAAAGTTGGACCCTTTATCCTGATGTAGCCGAGCAGCAGGAGGAAATACTTAATTAGAATTAGGTCACATAATAATTACTGTTGTCATCTTCAGTAGATTCCAGGCTGTGATCAGCTGCCGGCCTTGTCGTGTGTTCTGATGGCTTTTCCTGCTCTTAAGGATTTAGAAACTACATTCTACAATATATGTTGCTCATTTATATGGCTATTTTTCAGCATATAGACCAGGGGTGTTAACTCCAGGCCTCAAGGGCCGGTGTCCTGCAGGTTTTAGATCTCACCCTCAGTCAACACACCTGTATCAAATGATTAGTTCATTACCAGGCCTCTGGAGAACTTCAACACATGTTGAGGTCATTTAGCCATTTAAATCAGCTGTGATGGATCAAGGACACATCTAAAACCTGCAGGACACCGGCCCCTGAGACCTGGAGTTGGAGACCCCTGATCTAGAAAATTTTAAGTATAATGGTTTAATCCAACAATTGTTACTTCATCAGCTTAAATGTCTCCATCTAGAAGCAATCCCACATACACAGCAATGATATTTAAATACATCTAATCTCTTATATTTATGTTTTTGCAGCGTATTCTAAATTAACTTTCATCTTTGAGGTCAGCGACAAATAAAAGTCTATGTACAAAATATCCTGTCAAATCTAATGAAAACCACAGACAAGTTTGCTTCACACTCAAATAGAGTGGAAGTTATGTTTCCACTACCATCTTTACTTTTGTAAAATTCTCTCATAAATTTCAGTTCACGGTTGTGAACTGAAAAAAAGTGGCTTCCTCTTATGATGTCTGTGGTGGTACCCAGGACTTTAGCTGCTACCAAGAGTATAACAGTGTGCAACATAGTTTATTGCTATGAATTGAACAACAATACTGCAGACTACACAGTTTAATTTACACTTACTATCCCCAATAAATTCTGAATAACATTGAAATAATGTATTATATGTGAAATTTTTGTCCATCTCAGAGAGTGAAGTTATGATACTTTAATGTTTTGTTTTTTTTCATTGGAAATTAAAACCCTTTTACCTTTAGCTAGCGAGCAGGCAGACTGTGTGCCAAACTGTGCAGAGACAGTTCGTGCATCGTATACGATGAGCTGTTAGAATTTTAAACTACCCACTGCTCCTGTTATGCTCACTCCAGCATAATCGGAGCTAGATGTCGAAATACCACAAAGAAAACTTTCATGACATCAGAACCATGAATGCATGAAACTGACAAAAGGATACGTGCAAGCAGGAATCATGTGGTGACTTAATCGTGGCATCAGCTAAAAGGACCACCAAACCGCAGCACATGAAAACTGACTGCATTCTACATTAAATTGGCTATTAGATTTAATTCATCCTCAACTGAAGATGCTGAAACACTGTTCCAGATCTTTACTGTTCACATTAATCACTGGGTTTAGTAAAAACGATTAAAGATCACGTCCGTATGCAAACTTAACTGCTTCTGCTTTGTTATAACCCTGTTTTCTTGGCTGCAAAGAATACGAGTACCTGCTGAAGATAGTTACGCTTCAAAGTTGTGCTTCTTGTAACTACATTTTAGCACTATCTCTAGTAATTAAAAGGCGTGCTCTTTTGAGATCAGCTGACTGACTTGGCCATTGTAGAATGTCCCATTTCTTAGCTTCGAGAAGCTCTTGGGTCACTTTTGGCGCATGCTTTGGGTCATTAGTCTGAACCTGAGCAGAGACTGCAGCCCTGTACACTTTCATCCTACTATCAGCAGTCACACCTCAATAAATACTAGAATTTGGTTCCAATGGTTTTCTCTGTATTTATTATTGTGCTATCTACTGTACAATATAAAGCGCCTTGAGGCGACTTTTGTTGTGATTTGGCGCTATATAAATAAAATTGAATTGAATTGAATTGAATGGCAGCCATCTGTGGTCGTGATAACGCTGCTTCCCCCATGTTTGACAGATGATGTGATATACTTCTGATCATGAGCTTTTTCTCTCCTTATCCATACTTTTGTCCTTAAATTATTCTGGTGCAAGCTCATCTTGGTTTCATCTGTGCATGTCTCTTTTAGTGAAGGCTATTAAATAAAAAGTCAACACTTTGACCAACTTCAGAGTAGGCTTCACCTGCCTGATAGTCAGTTGTCCATTTCATTTTGAAAACCTGAAAGTGTTTAGGAAACGACTGTCATTTCCTAAACACCTTTTTTTTGTAAAACCTCTTTGATTAGAGTTGACAGTCTGCACTTTAAGTTAATTCAAATAAATTTTATTCATACACCACCAATTCACAACAGCAGTTGCCTCGACGTGCTAATTGTTCAATCAACTGTTTGATTTAAAACCCTGTGGTAGCGTATAATGGAAAACTACAAAAAAATCTGTCTTTGTGCAACAGAGTGTGGCCCTAACTGCAGATTATTTTTCTTTATGTCTGTACGGAAACACAGTCTGGACAGCTTAAGGCAGAAACAATAAAACAAAAGGTCAAATTATACAAAAATATCTTAGATGAATCAGAACGTCACAAGGAAAAAAAACTTTTAAAAAAAATTACCCTAAAGAGGAAGAAAAGGACAAAACAGGAATATCAACAGGTTTGTCATCTACAAATAGAGGAAGAGAAATCAGATGGTTCTTAGAAAATCTGTTGACTTGGCACAAGTTGGGAAAAATGTACAGTGCGTCTGTGAGGTGAAGCAGAAGTAACATCCAGAGCAAATGAAGCAACTCAGAGATACAGTGAAACATTTTGCAATAACCAGGAGACGAAGAAAACCACACTTTGCATTTTCATGAAAAACAACCTTTGCAAAGTTCCCAGCTTGGCTCATATTTTTTTATTGGAGTTCAAAGGTCAGGGTCTACGGCAGCCTGATGAAGCTGCTCAGAACTGCTGTTTGCTGCAAATCAGGCAGCCCTGACCCCGCTCTCCCTCCAGCTGTTATCTAACATGTGGAGCTGCAGTACAACATTTAACTCTTTAGTGACTCTGCTGCACTTTTTGTTTCCCTATTGAACATCTTTACTTTTAAATAAGGTGAAGAAACCCAGTGTTCAGGCTAAAAAAGGGTCATGTCTAGTGACTTTGAGCATGTGACTTTGAGCAAGATGAGGAGGAGAGCAGCAGTGCGTCTCGGTGTGTCCAGTGTTCAGTAGCGCCGCGTTTGACTTGACCACTGGGATGTCGCTGGTCAGACCGGTAACCTCTGTCATATCAGTGATGACAGCAATGATTCTGTCATAGTTTTCTTCTGTGGTCTTTCTGTGCTGCTGAGCCGACCACTACATTCATTCTTTTTAAGAATGTACCAGATTGTTGATTTGGCCACTCCTAACGTTGTTGTTTTCCATCGACAGTTTCATTAATTTTGTCAGCCTGATGATGCCTACGTCACTTGGATAAACAAACTTATATTGAGTTCCAGTGAACAGCTGCCAAATACAAGCTCAGGACCTTTTATTTGCTTAATCTGCCACAGAAACAGCGAGGGGACACATCCTGGCCTTGAAACTGCTCCACAGTCAGTCGTCAAATTAATTTTCAGTCTCTCAAATGTTCATGCAAAGCTTTTGTTAAACCCTTAAAACTGAAACTGAAAGTCTGCATTTCAATCCCATCCTGATTGTTTCATGTATAATTCATTTTGATGGTGTAGAGAGGTCCATAAGTTTTAAAAAATAATGTGTACATTTCCACAAACTTATGGACCTAACTGTAGGATGATATTTCCTGAACTGTGCTAAAATTAATCAAGTGAATATAAATTTGGTAAAAAGCAAAATATGAAGAAGAATCAAGGACAGCAAAGTTCTTAAGACTGAATTGGACCAAATTTTCATGCTGATTCATGCAATAGTTTATGGTTCATAGGACCACAAATTGCTGACTTTGAATATCATTTTATCCACTTCCCTGTTTTTATCTGCTGCCTGCACCAAATTTCTTCATTTGTCTTTTAGTTTGAATAAGCCTGGCAGCCACCACTGTGCTGCTGACAGAGTAAATATCGTGTGTGTGTTACAGATCAGTGTTCTGAGGTTAAAGTTATGCTTAGTCTGTCTGTGTGTGAGTGTTTCTCTAGCTGTGTGTCTCCACAGATGTGAGGTGAAAGAAGTTTATTGCACAGAAGCTCCTGACCATATTTATTTCTATTCATGCCCTGTACTATGGTTTTAATCCATTCCAAATGGATAATTAAATTCTACACATTTTCTAAACTTTTGCACTTTTTAGATAGTCTACTGCATGTACTTCTCAGAGTACACACTGTCTATTTACTCTAGAAGATAATCAGTCACTCTTTACAAACAAAGAGCTCCAAGTTTTTTCTCCTGTTGAAGTCAGTGGACATACGGCAAACATATTTCAGAGCATCAGTGGCAAATAAATCTGCTGGCCTTAAATGATTGAATCCCAGTTGTTCTTACACTGTTGGGGCACAGAGCCACTGCGGATGGAGCGTGAGAGACCACAGGGGAAATGTAAGCATTGCTAAAACAAAGTCAACATTTTGTATAATAATAATAATAATAATAATAATAATATATGTAAGTATAACTTTTTGTTAATGATTAATTAATCATCATAAATCATCAATCAAAATCAATCAATCACAAGTGAGGTTACAGGTCAAATATGACATCATATTTGGATTTAAACTATAATGTGATATTTAGACTCCCCATATCCTAAATGTTGCCAATAAAAACAAAGACAGTAAGTTTTAAAGATAAAAGATACAAAAGTTTTATTTGAAGATGAGTTCAGAGGTCCTGATATAAGTAGCCTGATATTCAGAAGCCTTATACGGTATAGCACTGCCTTTATGCGTTGAAGGAGGTCAGAGGTGTGGCATGATATTTTAAATCTTTGTATGGGATTGTGCGTATGTTGACAGTGCACACCGCACTTGTCAGAATCTTCGTTTCTAAGTTAGAAGACTTTTTGTTAATTTTTGACCGCGTGTCTTCAAGTTAACATCTTGAAGACACGCCTGCAAAGTTTTATCAGAACGCATTTCAAAACTTTTCACACTGTTGTGTTTATTGTCGCTATAGTTGCGTTATTGTCCAAGGCAGGAACAAAAAAAAAAGAAACTGAACCAAAGGAAAAACGAATCTGCCCAAAAAGAACAGCTGTTGTTGCTGCTTTGCAATATTGCCCAATAGGTCAACTCATTTGGCACCAACCTTGTTTTTCATTCACACTGTAAGCACATTGCATCGTGTTGTAAGGCAATGCTAACATAGCCACTTGTTAAGTTTTAGCCCTGAACAGGTTGGGAGGAAGGTAAGCAGAGAAAGAAACGACCTACCCGCCGATCACCGGAGTGCCGTCGACCCATTTCCACTCATCTTCTGTTTCTCCGTCAGTTATTCCAAACCAGTAGGAGTTCCAGTGTCCTCTGGGAAGAAGATTCCATAGAAATGTCTGAAAGGAAACATACAGAGGAAGCATTCACATTCAAGAAAGCATTAATCAGTAATGACCTTTATATAGTAAAGGGCGTTTATAGAGTCAGCTCTTTCCTTGCTCTGTTTACAGGAAGTTTATATGAGAAAATTCCACAAAAGCCCAAATGAGGCAGAAGTAATGCTTTCTTGTTGTCAAAGAAAAAAAGCCAGAAATGAGTGTATCTCTCCTTGGCCCTGAGCACCACATGCATACAGCAGAACTGAACTGCTAAACTAGCCGAGCTTTATACAGCATGACTGTATCTTTAGTGGAAAACACAATGGTTTGGAGCTGAAAGTGAAAGAAGGTCAGGAAGGAATACGCCACTGTTTAATGTTTTTTTATGGATGATTAAAGCCAAGCAACACACAGCGTCCATGCTGCTGACGCTCTGCAATGTTCAAGACGTTTCCTGTCAGATGTGCATGTGAGAACCAAAATGTGTGATACTGTAGTAAAAAGATCTGTGTGTATGTGTGTTGAAAATTAGGGGAGCATCCAAGTCACAGAACATAATAAATCAGGGTATACTTTAAGATTGACAAGTCAGAGCCTCAGCCTCTCAGTTAGATTCCCACCATGCTCCTCACATCTGGTTTTAAAACACAAAAATGGAAATACCAAAAACACACAGCTGGAATCTTTATTAAAGATATGAACTCGTGTAAAAAAGATATACAGAAACTGTATGCAAGGGAACAGATCTTTGTACAGGAAGCTTTTTTACTTTTAAATAAGTAGTGTCGAAAAAAGTGACTCCATAGCGTAGACGTTTACACATTCATCTAAAAAGTAAAAGATCCACTGTTTGATCCCTTTGGGGTTGTATCAGGCACAGCATCCGGTCTAAAACTCTGTGGTGACCTTGTGTGAATAAGTCATTATTCATGTTAATAATGACTCATTATGTGTGTGAGCAACGCTTTTAGTTTTATTAAACACACCCCGGGTAAAATACACACCATCCCCCTGTCAGCCTAAATCTCCGCTAGAAAGCACACTTCAAAATTTTCTATCAGGATTTACGCCTCTTTTGGCTTCAAGCATATACATAACATGCAAAAGTTACTGTTAATGCCAGTTAGACAAGTTTCCATTATCTACAACATTTTGTTTCACCCGTCTCAGTAGTTGCTAAGCAGAAACAAAGCAACATGTGTCCCACCTTTACCCTGTAACATAACTCCATATCATGTTTGTGTCTATAAGCATGATTTGCATTCATTCATTACACTCCACGCCATTCCTGGAAGTTAGGAGCTGTAAAGTTAAAAGCTACATAAAGTCCAGGCCTTTGGCCTGGCCTATATATAAATCATGTGTGTTTGTAAGCGTGCATGCAATTAACCTGCTATGTTCTCATCTTCCCTCAACATGTATCACCTGGACACTCTCACCAGTGAAGCTTAAAACCCTTTTGGACGGAACATCAACTCTAAACAAGCACAGTTATGCATTGTGTATAAAATGAACTCAACCTGTAAATAGAGACGTCACTGTTATGACAAACATATTCAATACTATCAAAATAATAAGCCTCCCAGTGCAGAGAAAAACAGGAACACATGTAAGATACTAGCGCCTGTATCTGAAGACTGTGTGTTAGTAGCTTATTTTGTTCAGTTTCTTTGGAGATGACGGTATTGTAGTCAACATAATGAAATTTATCAAACTGTACCTGCTCCTCAGGTGTGTGGATGATGGCCAGGTGAGCGCCTTTGCTCTCACAGAATGACTTGCTCTCCGGCCAATCCCGCGAGTTCCTGGAGATTAAGTAACAGCTGTTGTTAAAGAGGTGCCAGTCGTTGGGGCAGACGATAGGAGCCCTCGTTACCACGGCAGGAGCTGATGAGACAAGGAAGAAGGAAATTGGTGCAACATGAAATACTAACAAGAAAAACTGATGTTCAGATATTTAATCAACGGCTGGTAATTGATTCACTATACTTGCTAGATGGGTTACAAAAATGTAATCTTAAATTAAATCAGACTAAAGTCTTATTGAAATGATCCAGTCTGTGTTTGACAGCTCATAGAGACAATTCATTCTTGTGGCTGTACAAAGATGCATGAACGAAAATGATAAAGAAAAATAAGGAGTCTACCTTTAGTAGCCATCTTTGCAGCGAGCTTGGCCTGCAGGTCCTCCTTCTCTTTCTGCAGCTTATGTTTCTCCTGCTGAAGTTTGGCGATGGACGCTGTCAGAGCTGACACGTTTGCCTCCTGTGTCTGCTTCCCTAAGGATGCCTCACCACCACCCTGAGGTTTGTTTTTATCTGTTAGAAGTATGAAAGTAAGTTACATACAGTACTGTGCTGAAAGATTACAATATACTGCCAAAAGTATTTGCTTGTCTTCCTTCACACATGTATGAACTTGAGTGACATACCATTCTTAATCCATATAACATGGGCCCACCCTTTACAGCTATAAAGGCTTCCTCTCTGAGAAAGCTTTCCACAAGGTTTAGGAGTGTTTATGGGAATTTTGACTATTTTCCCAGAAGCACGTTTGTGAGGTCAGACACTGAAGTTGGAGACTTGACTCCAACGTCAGTGACTGACCATCTGTAAATGAATTAGAGAATTCATTGCAAAGTTTCTATCGTGTTGAGGTCAGGACTCTCTGCAGGCCATTCATGTCTCATTCATGTCTCATTCATGTCTGATTCATGACTTTGTGGACCTTGTTTTGTGTTTAGTGCGCAGTGATGTTGGAACAGGAAGGAGCCATGGCCAAGCTGCTCCCCCAAAGTTGGGAGCATGTAATTGTCCTTAATGTCTTGGTATGCTGAAACATTAAGAGTTCATTTCACTGGAACTAAGGGGGCCGGCCAAATTCCTGAGAAACAACCCCACACCATAATCCCCCCTGCACCAAACCTTACACCTGGCACAGGCATATACTGCTCTCAAATGCCAAACCTGAAGTCTGTAGTTTCTGACTCTGCACCTCAGCATCCACTGATCGTGGCTGTAATCCACAATCACTTTCACTTTGTTATAATAACACTAATAGCTTACTGTGAAATATTTAGTAGCGAGCAAATTTCACAGCTGGACTTGTTGCACAGATGGCAGCCTATCAGGGTACCACAGTGGAGCTCCTGAGAGCGACCCATTCTTTCACAAATGTTGGCCATAGAGGTGATCCGAATGATTCAGTGGTTTGGATGAGTGAGTGAATACTTATACACAATATAGTGTATTTTCAGCAAACATGAAACACATACTGGAAGAATATTCATAGGTGAGGTTGTACTGGTAGCAATGCTAACTTGGTTACAATGACATTATTAGCTTGGCAGTATAACGAATACCATGTTCACCATGTAAAGTCTCAGCACGCTAGCACGCACGATATTGTGATTAGAAATAAAAACTCTTCATGGAGTTATTTCTTTCACAGGAAATTAACAAAACGCAATTTTGACCTGATGATTCCAGTAAATTAAAAATCAGTCAACCAAATCAGCCATGAGCCTGCATTCTTCCTACTGGCCAGCAGGGGACGACTCCTCCAGTTTCCAAAAATGAGCTGGATTTCATGAAAATCTATAATAAAAAGCTTTTACGTCTTTTTTGGTCTGTGACCTCAGAACACAAACTGTACAATTTATGGTTTTAACCGCGAGTTTCTACATGTGGTCAGAGGTTTACAAACACTCATCACGGGGCGATCGTGTGAAGAGTTGGGAGTTCGCCTTGTAATCGGAAGGTTACCGGTTCGAGCCCCGGCTTTGACAGTCTCGGTCATTGCGTCCTTGGGCAAGACACTTCACCTACTGCTTACTGGTGGTGGTCAGAGGGCCCGGTGGCGCCAGTGTTCGGCAGCCTCGCCTCTGTCAGTGCGTCCCAGGGTGGCTGTGGCTACAATGTAGCTGCGATCACCAGTGTGAATGGGTGGATGACTGGTTGTGTAAAGTGCTTTGGGGTCCTTAGGGACTAGTAAAGCGCTATACAGGCCATTTACCATCACAGGCATTAATTCTTTATCGAATTTCTTTGAATGGTTGTTTTTCCAGTGATTGTACAACATACATCTTTAACGACTTAAAAAACAAGAATTGCGTTCAAAGGTTTGTCAGTAAAGTCGGACAGTTGTGTACTCACAGTGTGCAGTGACGGCTATGATGGAGATCAGCAGGACGGCGCACAGCGTTGCCAGGCAGATGGTGGCGAGGCGGTACAGCCCGGGACCACTCGGCCTGGGGAACATTTGCATCACAGGATGAACTGCAGGTGATGGGAAGAGAAAGACGGTTTATTAAAACACTGCTTCAGCACAATTTAGAGAAGTTATTTTCACATATATGGATGATAGTTTCAGTTAACTCTGTAAGATTTAAAACAACCTCTAAACACAGGAATTTAGAGTAAGTACCTTTAAGAAAAGAAAAATCCTTTTTTGTTCTGCAACACTGACCTTTTTTTAACCTGACATATAAATGTATTCACACTTTTTGATGACCAAGCAGTCCGTGCAGTGGAGCTCTTTTTCCACAGAGGACTCGGATCTGCTCAGACTTGTAAATGTCAAACATGCGAGAACGCTTTCAGGGCAATGCGTTTGACATTTATAATTATCTAACAAAGCATGATGCAGGTAGGAATTTATTATTTGTTTTTGGGTAAGTGAAAGACTTACAACTACTGCATATTCATCTATCTGAAAATTATAAATGTTAGTAAATAATAGATTTTAAACATTCTACTTCATTATTTACCAAAGGTCACTTTTATATTAAAAATTCAGGATGGAAGAATAAAGCATTATGTCACCAGACAAAAACCACCATGTCCATAATATAAAAACACAAAAGCAAACAAAAGCATCACAAAGGGCCGTAATATGCACACAAAAACATGAAAGAAAGCTATTCCAGTAGTTACCTAAAACCAAACTACAAGGAATACTTTACAAGAATAAAAGCTCATCTGAAAAAAAGGAAATCCACAAACTGAATTGAAAACAAACAAACAAATAAACATGAGAGCTTTGATTGGGCCCTTTGACACATCTGCCTGTTAGTGACTGAGCTTAGCCTGCTGCTGCCATGGCTGCATTTTGAACTCATACTCAGTTTCTGCATATTATTTAATTAACAATTAATTAAATAAATAAATAAAACTATATTTTGGCTTCACAGTTTTAGTCTTTTATTCTTATTGCAGACTGACTCCAGTGTGTATTAAAGTTGGATTTATTATCTAAAAGCTCAGGGCTGGTTCAAAGAAAACCACTAATGTTCCCACGGAAGGAGGAAGGAGGAGGCTGCGAGTATAAAACCGTATACTTGAGTATGTAAACCATAAAGATTTAATTCACCTTTACACCATCATGTCTGTCTGTTATGTAACACAGGAGTTTGGGACTTTGTAAAGCACTTTGATAATATATCTAAAATGTTTTCTGTTAATAAATGTTTTTTTTTCCTTTATCTTTTTATTATCCTTATAACATGTAAGTAAACAATTACCAGTGAAAGCCTGCAGAACAACGAAAATTAAATGACTGATACGAGAAAAATTGCATTTTCATGTGAGAAGCTGCAAAGTGACTCCAGTGGTGAGAACCTGAAGATAAACATGTACAAAAGTTAAGGTAACAAATCTCAGTTTGACATTTTGTTGTCTCCATAGTGATAACACACCATGTCTACAGTAACAGGACAAAGTCAGATATTTTAAAGCAAAAATAAACGAAACCGTCTGCATTCCTCCACAGAGGCACAGCTGCAGGGTTAAGGTTTAACTGCTTACCGCTGTGTCCCACATCTGGCCTGTGGGGCAAGTCGTCATGGCAGGGCTCGTTGTCTATGAGTTGGGAGTACATCCCCTCACAGTTCAGGGAGCTCCCGGTGGTCGACATTTGAATGACAGAATGAAAAACAACTAAAGTTCTTGGTGGAGAGTGAGGCTCTGAGTCAAAGCTCCACCACAGCTGTGATTATAAACAGCCCGGGCCTGACACCGCTGGGGTTAAACAGAGGGGGGTGAGTTGCGGCTATAACTTTCAAAATAAAAGACTTTTTTTGTAACTCGAGTGGTAAAGAGATTAAATTAAGGGAATTAAGGGAGATTACGTGCTATGAAAATCCTTACAAAACAAAAAAAAACATAATAACTTAAAAAACCTACAAAAACAGAAAATCACAGAGGAACTCAAAAAAAAAAAAAAAAAAAACCTTCCCAAATAACCAGCAAAAAGACTGATAATAAAGCAATAATATGTACAGAAAAATTACTGAGCACAAAACACCCAAAATTACCACTCAGTCAGAGGTTAAATTCGACCTCAAAAACATGTAAACAAACCATTAAGTCCACGAAACAAGAAATGAGAAAGACTCAAAAACAAATGTTCTTTAAATAAACCAAATAAACACTATAGAGTCATGAATAGAGTCACGTCTGCATTACAGGACATTTGGGTGTCACCCACCTGGTTGTCCAACAAACACTGTTATGGCCTTCACACTCTTATTTTACAGCAAAAGAATGTTAAGCATTAAATTTGCTGACTTTTCTTAAAGTGGCCTAAAATACACAAAAATCCTAACATTTAAAACTTTCACACTGTTGTACAGTTGCTACATTTTTTCTGTATCCTGGACCACAATACATCAGCACACAGAATGATGTCAAATGTAAAATGCTTTGCTAGGTTTAAACTCTAATTTAAAAAAAAAAAAATTGAACTTTTCCAGAAGCCAAATTTTGTTCTTTACTGCACTGTAGCACGATGCCATTAAAAAAAACTGCATGTTGATCATAAGCATGGCTACATGGTGTTGTTGTTAGTACGGAGACGCAGACTCACAAAGGGCATTTGGTATAAATCCAAACCAAATGTGGATCCATCCACCTTGGCAACTCTTTAGAAATGAAGGAGAAGCTGGAAGCTAAGAGGACCTTTCAAAATGGTCTTTTGTCTTCACAATACTGTTTTAAGAAAAAGAAAAAGAAAAAAAGAACACATCTATATATTTTTTCAAACTAAAAGAACCAAAAACATTTTTAATTCAAAGCCTAAACTTCACTTTCCATTAAAATGCAGTCTTTTTATTTAAAACAAAACATATTTGTCTTCCTTTGTTCCCATAGTTTACATTTTCTCTGGTGTAAAAATAACATAATTCTAACAATATTTTAGGAATTTTATTTTTAAGGAACCATTTGCATGTTATAGTGGATTTTTACGTGACATTTATTTGTGCCAACAGGTGTTTTCTAATAGTGATGTGTCGATCGCGAACGAAACGGCTCTTAGACCCGACTCTTTGAAGTGAACGACACAACCCGACCCGTGCTTTTTTTTTTCTCTCTCACCCTCTCTCTCTCTTGCACTTTTTTTCACTTCACTCCCCACGTAAGCCTTGCGCTTGCGCTGAGCAGAGGGGGCAGGGGCGGTAGTTACAGTCGGAGTAGCACAGGAACAGTGCGGGAGGGAAAGAGAGAGAAAGAGAGCCAGGGGCAACAACCAGAGACAACATCGTCACATTAGTAAGGTATAGTAATCATCCACAAGTATTTTCAGTTGCGGATGATAAAGGATTCAGAAAGTTTATTCATGCAGTGAATCCTAAGTATGCAATTCCAAGCAGGAAAACAAAATAATCCCAGGCCTATATGACAGAGATCTTCTTTTTGTTTTGCATATTTTAATTTATATTTTATTTTGTTGTGGTTTGTAGTGTTTTGTGTTGTTTCACTTTAAATTTCTTTAAAAGGAAAAAGCTGAAAATTCATATAGTTAAAAGTTGAAATATAAATTGTTGGTTTTTGTATTTTATAATTTATTTATAACATTTTATGTGGAGTGAATAAATAAAAGTATATTGTAAGTATATGGCCCCTAGAGACAAAGCACGTACAAACTCCAAAACACAATAGAAGTGCTCCAGGATCCTAGTGGCTACAAGCCAGGAAGTACCAATGACCGGATTTGGTGTGTGGTAGTAACAGGTAAATGAATTTTTTTATTTTATTTGAATATATATGAGTGCTTGTGTATAAATATACAAACAATACACATATGCTTTCAATTGTGTAATTTAAGTAATCTAGGTAGCTTTGTACGTGCTTTGGAGTTTGTATGTGCTTTGTCTCTAGGGGCCACCGTATATATTTATGTATAAACATTTATAAATAAAACCACTTTTGTTTACATTAGTAATTCCTTTTGTGCATATTTTTATATTGTTGTTGATAATAAATTAATTAAAGTGACAAAACAACCTGAAGAGCCGGTTGGGAGCTGAAAGAGCCGGTCCTCTAAAAAGAGAGGGAATTCCCATCACTATTTTCTACACTTTGGGGCCATTTAAGGGAACATGTATAACAGTGTTTGTGTCAGAAGCATGTGGTCACACTGAAAACTGAACAGGAGGAGTTTGGCTGCAGACTAATGGCAGAGTTTTCTGTTACAAATTTTACCTTTATGATTTATTTCCCTTGGAGATTTTTTCTTGATCTTGTTCCACACTTTGAATCTATCGACATCGACATACATATTTAGTCCTTATAGGATGACTGCAGCTAAAATACCCTAAATTAAAGTCGTTTAGTCTGAAATTTGATGACCTTTCCAAAAAGTGTCTATTCCAAAATACACATGATAAAAATCTTTAAAATTTTACATGGCTGTACAGATCTTTGTACACTGAGGCTGTTCCTGGTCAAATTTGACTTGTATCAATAGAGATGGACTTTAGATCCACTGGTGTGGGTCAGATAAAACAGTATGGTGATTATAGAGATTGTTGAGACTGTGAACTGACTTAAAACTGTCTGTGTGTATATTTTATGGAACAATGTTAACAATGTTCAAAGGTAAAAGAGGTTAAAAATATTTAACCAACTCAAAAAACTACAGGCAGATGTCCTTTTACAAGAGACCCACAGACCTCTTAGAGGTTTAAAAGAACTTAAAACACCTGAGTTTCCTAATGTGTTCTCAGCCTGTTATAATTCTAGACAAAGGGGAGTAGCAATTTTAATACATAAAAATATTAATTTCACAGTACTCGATACAGTTATAGATCCAGAGGGCAGATTCTTAATCATAAAACTATCTATACTTGATGAAAAGCTATGTATTGTAAGTGTATATGGTCCAAATGTTGATGATCACTCATTCTTTCACGGTTTTTTCAGTGCACTCTCTGAACACTTAGATGGCACATTTGTTCTTGGAGGCGACCTCAACCTTGGACTAAATCAAGAAATGGATAGGCTCAATACAGCAGGAACTCAGCGTAGAAATTTCTAAACATCTCCTTCCATTATACATTTGAATATTTGCAAGAAAGTGTTCTTGTCATGTTTGTGCAACACACGAGGGCGCTGTTTACTCACAGAAGAAAGATTTCTGCATTGAAATGAACTGAGTTGTTATCGTGATGGAGACTGTGTCATAAATAAGCAGTCGTTTTGTGCTGTATTTTTCACAATTATTTATATAAGGCAACAGGCATCTTATATATAAATCTTTAAAAGAGGTTAAGAAAATATTAAACGGTAACAAATCAACACACAGTGTAAAGATCTCTGACTTTCAGTGTTTGAAACAGTCCAGTCTCAAACATCAATTTCAAAAGACCAGAAACTGTAATGTTTCATTTTGTTAACAGTTACAAGGTTACTGTTCGTTTATTCTTAAATGAAGCTTTCTGTGATTCATTCTCTGATATTTTATAATCACTTAGTGGGAAAATTTCCTGATTCATTTTTTTGCTTCTGTTTGCTTCAAATTCCACGAGAATCAAATAAAAGCATAAATCAGAGGCCACAATATTCAGATTCTATAGAAAACATGGAAACTGTAGAGTATTTACACTAAACATGTTCATTGGTTCACTTCAATAAAAATAAATCAGTTCATCAAATAAAATCTGTTGATTGACTCGATTTGATTGACAGGACAGTTGATTAGAGGAGCAGAGTTTTCACCACCATCATTTAGACAGGGACTGAAGTATGGGTGGAGTTTCTGGATGAAGGAGCAGCTAGTAAAGGAGTAGATAAGAGCTGCAGTATCCACATCATAAAAAGAGACCAGACCCTCCTCATAATCCACAAACACCCCCACCTTCTCAGGACCAGACTGAAGACAGAGACGGACTGAAGGGCTAGCAAAAGCTCTGTACTCATTTCCATTTCTCAAGCCTTTACTCCAGAAACCATCCTGAGGAGTCAGTGTGATTTTTCCCTTCCTGTTGACCAACTCGCTGGCCACTCCTAAATCCCATGCAGTCTTTCCTTTAACCTGAACCTCGAAATCAAATCTGCCTGAAGATAAACTCTGCTTTCCTAAAACATTAGGACATGGTGAAAATCTCTGTGGGATGTCCTGAAGATTCTTCCTCACATCACCACAATGCACCTGTTTTCCATCATCAGATAGGATGAGTCTAGAATTTGCTGTATCAGGATCAAGAGTCACATCCACTGCATACTGCTGGACCCTCTCCAGCTCAGCCTCAAGCAGCTTCTTCTTCATGCATTTCCTGAGTTTCTCCTCCAGCTGAGCCACAGCTCTAACCACAGTTCCCTCATATGAAGGTGGATGAACTCTGATCTCTGTCCAGTCCTTTGCGGGTAGAACAGTTTTCAGGGATGAGAAGCTTTGGAGGAGGTGTAGGTGGTCTTCAGAGTGTGAGAGCTGCTCCAACTGAGAGCTTGTCTTCTTCAGCTCAGAGATTTCTTGTTCCAGATCCTTGATGAAACCTTCAGCCTGTTTCTCTGTTGTATTCTGTTTGCCTTCGATCTCCTTCATGAGCTTCATTCCTCTCTCAGCAGACTCCTGCAGAGCAGTGAACACCTGCAAACCTTCTGCTTTCTCTCTGTCTGCAGAATCTTTACTCATCTTTACTGACTTTTTGATCTCCTGAATTTTCAGTTGTCTCTTCTGGATCATTAGCTGAATTTCAGCCTCTGTCTTCCACAGCTCTGCCTTCTTTCCCTCATATTCTTCTCTCAGAGGAACAAACTCATGAGTCTTGTGTTTGAAAACAGAGCAGAGCGTGCAGACACATGTCTGGTCAGTCTTACAAAACAGCTCCAGAGGTTTATCGTGCTTCATACCCATCCTGCCTTCCAGGTTCTCCACAGGCTCTACCAGCTGATGTCTTCTCAGACGTGAAGCTGTCAGATGAGGCTCCAGGTGCGCCTCACAATAGGAGGTCAGACACACCATGCAGGACTTCAGGGCCTTCAGTTTGCTTCCAGTGCAGACGTCACAGGGAACCTCTCCTGGTACGGCAGCTTGTTGCTCTGAGTTGGCAGACAAACTCTGCAGCAGATCATTCCTGCAGATTCTTTCTAAAACCTTCCTGGTCACCTCCACAGCTCCAGGAAGAGTGTAGGTGTGCACCATCAGGTCCACGGTGTCCCGTCTTTTTGCCGTCTGCAGTCGGCTCTTTTTGATGGTTGGTCGACTTGCAAGGACTTCGCCCTGCTGCAGGCGCCACTTAAAGCCTTCAAACTCATCGTCTGTTAAATCTTCCAGGGTGTTTAGGAGCTCCTCTGGTCTCATCATGGCTTTCTGATGAAGTCAGAAGATTATTTAACAGTTATACATTTAGGAATATCCCCCATTCACATTAACAACAAACAGACTTTTTTCTGTGGGTCTTTTACATCGAATGAATTAAATTGTGTAATTTAAACTGTGTTTGATGAAAAGTCAAAGGAAGGATTCTAGTTCTGCCCCCTGTGACTCTGAAAATTATAAAATGATTTATTTTTAGAATTTATCAAGCAATCATTTTTCTAGCTTTGGTAGCTACGCCTCAAGCAATGAAAGGCAAGAAATGAAACCAGACTTCTTCCTGGTGACTCACTTTTTCTGACAGAGACACAAAGGTTGATGATTCAAGTCCTGTGTTTTCATGACCTCACTGAGATCAACAACTGCAAATAGCTGCCTATCCCCTGATGATGCTTGTAGATATATTTGAGTTTTGATTTGTTCTGTCCCTGTGTCACTGTCCCGGGTTTTGGATCCACAGTTTTCGATTACAAACTTTAAATTCTTGTCTTTATTTAACATCCTGGTTCTTGGTCTCATTGTTCATTATTCTTTGAGTATTTGTTTCAGTGTTTTTTGCTGCTTTCAGCATGTTCAACTTTTATTTTGTATAGTGTCTTGTTGTTTCCTTTTTCTTCTGTGTGTCCGGCCTGTCAGTTTTGTATCTTTGAGTCTTTTATCTCCAATAGTTACTTCCTGTTTTATTTTGATAGTCTTTTGTCACAGTGCTTTATTTTGTGTTCTACTTCTCTTGTCTCATCATCCCAGATTTGTTCCTGCTCCACCTGTTTCCTCTTGCCTCATTACCTTTTGTGTATATTGTCTCAGTTTCCCATCATTCCTTGTTGGGCATGTGCTTCCTGGTGTTTTCTCTCCCTGAGTTCGGAGACTATTATTCTTCAAGGCTCCTGTTTTGTTTTGGGGGTTTTTTTTTTTGTTGATTTTTGTGTTTTTTGGACTGGTTTTTTTTGTCCTTGAACTAAACAGTAGTTAGCCCTGCAACAGACTGACGACCTGTCCAGGGTGTGCCCCGCCTCTCGCCCTAAGACAGCTGGGATAGGCTCCAGCGCCCTCCGCGACCCTGAAAACGAGAAGCAGAAGTGAATGAATGGATGGACTAAACAGTATTAAAGACTCGCATTATGTTCACCTCCATCTCTTGCATTCTGTATTTGCATCAGAAGACTACAAACTTCACTCCACAAACCTGATCGTGATAAGACTGTGGTTTGTGACACTGGCTTTTGCTACAAATAACAATAAAATGAATAAACATAAATGAATGAAACTTCCTGTTTGATGAAAGCTGGAAGTTTTCTGTTAATTCTGCTTAAAACATAATAAATATCAGGTGGACTCACCAATAATCCGATTCAGATCAGATTCTGTGAAATAAAATATGAACTCAGTTTGATTTTCTTCAGAGAGAAGCACAGAGATGTGTCTCGACTGCAGCTCAGTCATCCATAAACTTTAGGTGAATCTTGTCTCTCGTCTCGCTCCGCCTCTTACTGCACCTCTGTTTTCAGGTTTGTTTCCTTCTGCAGGTTCAGACATGATCACAGACACAAACATGTGAAACAAGCAGAGTTTAAAATGTTCTGATTTAATGTGATTTTTTTGCAGCATGGAAGAGCCAGTGTTGGTGAAAGCACTTTGAATAGAATAGAATAGAATTCAACTTTATTGTCATTGCACATGTCACAGGTACAGGGCAACGAAATGCAGTTTGCATCCATCCAGAAGTGCTTTAGCCGCGATATAGATATATTACAATATATATTAGCAATAATATAAATGTGTAAGTATATTACAGAAATGGGTCTATTATGGTATGTTATAATGTACACGGTGTGAAGTATGTTATGAATATTCTATAACTATAAGTATGTACAGGCTGTAGTGAGTACAAGCTATGTACAGGCTATGAACAGGATATAAATATGAAATAAAAACTATACAGAAATCTGAGATATACAGTTATACAGAAATGTGAACTATGCAAGTTATAAACAGTTGTAGGACTGAAAAATTATCATATGTACAGAATGATATTCACACAGAACTATACAGTAGTGCAGTTAGGATAATTGTGATAGTGATAAAGTGCTAGTGGTTGTGGGTGTGTGTATGTTCAGTCCATGAGTTTAACGTGGGTCAGATTTGGAAGCATGAACCTGTTAAACTGCAAAACTCCTGAGAAAATGTAGCGAAAAAGAAACATTTCACATTTTTCTCCATGTCCACTTTTATATTTGTGTTCTATATGATCACTTGGGGAGTAACTTTACAGCAACACTGCAGAAATGACTGAGCAGAGAAAAAAAGCCTGAACTGTCTAACTCTGTCTAACAGTTTTTTTTTGTGCTTTAGATTTTCACTTAGTGACTGTTAATAAAGTGATTGCTCATTATTGCCAGATTATCTATCATTAAAATGAACTGAAATCCCAGACTTGAGGGTTGAAATAAAGTAAATAAGTCACAATGAAACACTGGAAGTGAGGTGACTGATTAAAATCTTTAGCGCTGATTCATTTATTGTAAAGAGACGTGAAATGCTCAGTGTTCCCTCTCTGATCCATAACGTTGTGAGACCCACACTGATGTTGAAACAGCTCTCAGTGTTCAGCACTAACCTGTCATAATCTAAATTGCGTTTAAGTAACAGAAGTAATAGCAGTACAACACATTTAACAACAGGAGGCGTCATCGTGACACCAACCTGAGACAACAGCAATAATTAAAAAGACAAATTCTTGGAGAAGTCAGAGAGTTAATTTTCTTCTAATTTCTCGTGTAATTGTAAGTAAGATTTGACAGTCTTACTTACAATTACTTACTTACAAGTAGGGATGGGTACCGGTGTCGGTTCTGACATAAACGGTAGTAACCAGACCGAAAAGCAGCGCACATTTCGGTGCTTTTTTTTTCCTGAGCCAATTCTAGCCAATCATTTTACGTTTCCGAGGATAGTAGGCGGGGCCAGGTACGTACGTTCTTTTAGAGCAGAGCTACAGATTAAAAATGCCCAAGGCTAAGCGATCAAAAGTCTGGCTGTACTTCACAGCAAAAGATGCAAACTCAGCAGCCTGCAACAAGTGCTTTAAGCTGATACTGTGATACTGTCAAAGGAGGTAACACCTCAAATCTGATGAAACACCTGGCGACGCATAGCGTTTTTTTTTAAAGCCGAGAAATGGGCCGTGTTTGATAGCTTGCAGCGAGACCTCACACCGAGCACATCTACTGCGGGTGTGGTGCCTGTTAGCGGACCCGGAGTTAGCAACATCCCCCAAAAACCCGAAGAGTAGAGTCCTGGCCCCTAGCCCTGTCAGCGTAGCAGAAATGATGAGGGATGATGATGGCAGCAGCAGCCGTTCTCCTCTGCGTGAGTAGCTTCATGTTGTTCGTGTGTAATTAACGTTGAGTACGCTAACCACATTATTACATTAATGCATGTAAGGTGAACTAGCAAACACCGTCGTAGTTACATGCGGCTGTCTTCTTGTTTGATGGCAGATACTCCCTTCACCCTGGCCAAAAAGGCTAAAATGACCAAAGAAAAAGTGGAAAACAGTTAAACATGAGAGGTTTCTGGACAAAGTTTGTGTTTTTTCCATTGTTTAAGCACTGCTTCCAGCCAAGAGTGAGACCATATATGCCCTATAGCTGCAGAAAAGGCTAACATTGTTATCTTTTTACAAAAAAACCAGCTGAACATGAGAGGTTTTTGGACAAAGTTTGTGTTCTCCATTCTTTAAGCACCGGTTTGAGCACCGTTTAAGCACCAGCACCGTTTCAAAAGTACCAGTTTGGCACCGGTATCGGATAAAACCTAAACGATACCCATCCCTACTTACAAGTGTTTAAGATTACTAAAATTAAAATTCATTGTGGTAATAAAAAGAACCAAAATTAGATAAAAGTTGTCCAAATATTTATGGAACTAACTGTCGTTCCAGCTTTATGTAAATATTTCCATCTGCAAATAAATCCACTCGCAAAACTTCAATGATTATGTACTTTTAAAATTTTGTTCTTTAAATTAGTCTTAATGTTGGCCAACAAAATGGACAAACAGTGAATTTGTTTTTAAATTGAGGCTGTGTGTTTATTGATTCTGTCTTCAGACTAAAATCTTTGTCTCACTGGAAATAGAAAATGTAGAACTTAAAAAAAGGTTTATATTTGTTACTTTTCCATAAAGTTTTTTTTCCTCCAAAGTTTTCAGCCCCCTGAGTTGCTCTGTCCCAGTCATTCACCTCTGACTCTCAGTCTTGTCCCACGGCCTGACCAGCCTCCAAAACGAGTGCCCCTCCTGTCTAGCCCTGTGGCTGTGCCAACACCCTGAACTGTCTCTTAACTTTTTTTGTGCTCCCTGATTTTGTTTTCCTTTTGTGTTCATGGTCCTGATGGCCTCTTAGAAAAATTACTTGCCCACCCCTGGTTTAGTGCGATTCTTCTTTATGATTTGGTCATTTTTTGTACATATTTTGGTTGATATTTCAGCGCTGACAAGATTTGAATGAATGCAGGCAAAAAGTATCCTGGGAGGAATCCTATATTTATCACATACATGTCAATAATAAATGGACGCCTCCATCTGCTGAGGAAGCTCATGTGTTGTCACTGAAAGCTCCTCAGCAGGTACTGGCTGTATCTCAGGGTGAGATTGTTTCATCAAATGTTTAGATTATTTAAAATAAGACCTCTTGTTTTCTTTGAGTTGTATTGAGTTTAATTTCAAATATGTTAATGACAGTCTTTTTTTGCTTACCTGATTGGTCATATTTAACAAATCATAGATCATATTGATATCATCTAGTAAGAAACTGAGGTCAAAGGTCAGAATAAATTTTGAAATAACTGTTCCACTTTGCTACCTCTTGACTTTTTTAACCCTAGAACACTATCGCTGGGTGATTTATACCCGAGCAAATACATTTACATAATTTCTCTCTCCTGCAGCTGTTTGCGTGTCGAGGAGCCTGTGCCTTCACCAGGGAAGTCTCAAATTTCCCAGGAATGGGTGGACCAAAGACCAGCTTTCCAGAGTCATTATTTTGTTTTAGGTTTTTTTTCATTTTGTTAGACATGGCACAGTTGAAAGTAAAAGATGACCACTCTAATTTGTCATGTGTTGTCATATTTTGATATATTTGATTACTTTTTATTGGTTATATTATATCGGGTAAAAATCACTTTTAATGTGTTCATTTATGATTGAATAACCCCCCCGTGTGTGTGTGTCTGCATGCGTGTGTGTGTGTGTGTGTGCTCAGTGAACTGTATCAGTCTCTGCAGTATCTTCCAGCTGCAGCAGTCAGTTCAGTTTCTGTTCAGTCTGACTGAGGGAGGTTTTTGTATGACTGTTTTTCACTGTGTGAACACAGCTTTACTGTTTAACCAGTGATAACTCTGACAGTAATAAACTGCTGCATCTTCAGCCTGGACTCCACTGATGGTCAGAGTGAAGTCAGAGTCTAAACCACTGGCATTAAAACGATCTGAGATCCCTGATACTTGCGTGCTTGCACGGTAAATGAGCAGTTTAGGAGTTTCTCCATCTTTCTGTTGGTACCAGGCTAAACGGTTGGAGCTATAAACATTGTAACTCGTCCTACACTTGATGGTGACTGTGTCTCCCACAGCAGAGCTCACTGCTCCAGGCTGAGTCAGTGTGATCTGTCCTCTGGACTCTGAGGATACAGAGACAAAAACATAAAGCAGCTTCATGGTTTTGTGGGCTTCATTTCAGAGGGACAGATGTTGATAGAGGAGAGGAGTTTGATTCTCTGGACTTTACCTGTGAAGCAGCAGCAGAGGAGAGTCCAGATGAGGACGCAGATCAAAGTCATGTTTTTGATGAGGAGGATTTCTGTGGCTTCTGTTGTGATGAAGGACAGCTGTCAGTCATCCAGTGTTCAACTCTCAGGACTATAAACTCTCCCAGAGCACTGGAGCATGGTGCTGCTGATGCAAAGTGCCTCTATGGAAATGATCTTGATGACTCACACAGAGACTTGGATCAGTCTGATGATTTCTATCAGTGGTTCAAACCCTTTTCTGATAATATTGATGAAAAGTTTCCAATTAGACAAATTTGTGTTGAAATTGTTCCTTTATGAATGTTTGTTATTTAAACCCACTTAATTTTATAACAATTCTACAACATTATGGTTTCCACACCATTTTAAACTATTTTCAACAAATTGGAAATAATCAATATTGTATCATTTTTAAATGAGATAATTTAATTCATGATCATTAGATCATTGAGGTTCAAGCAATGTTAGTGTCTGTCACTAACGAGAGGCCCTATAAGATCATAAATCTCCACCAAGGCAGCTCACCCTCCTGGCAGTATTTACTTTGAAGGAAATCGTTTTGTGTTTTGTGTTTCTTTGTTTTTGACTTTTTAAATATACTTCAAGAAGTTTGGAGTGCTGTAAAGATCAGATAAGGGTAGCATGAGAGATTTTGTACACAAACATTGTATTACTCCTTTATAAAGGAGTAGATTGTCAGGGGTCAGAGAGTCTCGCCATGTTTGGTCATGACACTGCCCCCGGGCAGTTTTCCTGACAGCCGCACCTTTTCACAATCAGAGGCAATCTGCCAGTCGGTACTTAAGGCCAGCGTTGTCAACTGTCCTTCAACAGTTTCTCTGCTAATCTCCAGTAGTACGGGCCTCTCCAGTTACTTATCATTATTCTGGTGCAGGGGTGTCCAACTCCAGGTCTCAAGGGCTGGTGTCCTGCAGGATTTAGATGTGTTTCTTGGTCCAACACCGCTGATTTAAATGGCTAAATTACCTCCTCGACATCATGAATTTCTCCAGAGGCCTGGTAATGAACTAATCATTTGATTCAGGTGTGTTGACCCAGGGTGAGATCTCAAACCTGCAGGACACTCAAAGCAATTATCAATAAAAAGAAAACTGATATACACATCTGAAGATGTTCATGAGAAACAGCTGTCTTTAGAGAGGTATGAAATGAGATAAGATGAGGAAGACAAAACAAAATCACAAGGCTAAAATGGAGGCGCAGTATAGATCTTAGAGCTGCCTGGCAGGGAATTCAAATGATGGCTTCCATCAGTCAGTAAACTAAAGAAGCTAAGAAACCTATTTGTGTAAATGACCTGAATAATTCTGTCCTGCCTTCTTCTTCTGCCTTAATATGTCTTATCCAGACGCAAATTTTGAGGCCAATATGATAATCTTATCCCACCAACGCTGTGGAGGTCCTGGTTTTCAGATCCAATTAAGATCAAATCCCTCATAAAGATCCTCTGGAAAAGAGTAGAATTCTTAGAATAGAGTTTATTGAACAGTGTCATATGAACAGCAGAAATCAGTACAATACAGCAAGATGACATAGCAAAAGTAAGCAAGCAAAGCATTCCCGGGGTGTAGAGCCTTAAAGCACAAAAGGACAGACAGGGAAAAAGCAGCAGGCCGGAGCATATCAACCCTCCATTATATAGGATCAGTGACCCCTCCTCCTGCTGTTGGGTACCCTTTCATCATTTGTTCTTTCTTTTCATCTTCCACTTATGATACAGTGGCTTGCAAAAGTATTCAGCCCCATTGAACTTTCCCAAATTTTGTCACATTACAGCCACAAACATGAATCAATTTTATTGGAATTCCAGGTGAAAGACCAACACAAAGTGGTGAGAAGTGGAACGAAAATCGTACATGATTCCAAACATTTTTTACAAATAAATAACTGCAAAGTGGGGTGTGTGTAATGTATGGAAATCCTACTTTAATTTATATATGTCATTACTTTTCAAAGTTTCCTTTTACATTAAAAGTGTATTTTCTATAACTACCACTAAACTAATAAAAAAGGCGGGGGGGGCAATATAAATATATTTTTATAACTTTATTTTACATTCTGAATATTTCTGTGGACTGTCTATTATTACATAAGTAGAAAATAAAAACAGATAATAGAGATACAGACTGCAGATAAATGTGAATTTGTGTCTATATAATAACTGATTGTTCCATATGTTGAAATGGGTATTCGGTCCATATTCTGTCCTTCATGAAATACACCTGATTTGGTTTGGAAACACAAATTCATGTCTTTCTTTAAAAACGTGTTCATTAAATGTGGAATGTTCACCATGGATCCTTTCATACTTTGGTTTCTCTCTCTATACAGGTTTGGATCAGGTTTTTCTAAAACTCGTGAATCCATGAATTGTTTCAAAATGTTAAAGACGTCTAATTTCATTAAATATTTTTAGTGTGGATGTCTGGTCATTAACTCAAACTGTATTAATGGTTCATCTCAGTGCTTTACTTTCTCTGCAGCTGTTTCAGATCAGTTCCTCTTCAGCTGAGAGGTTTTTGTACGATGGTTTTTCACTCTGTGAACCAGCTCTGTCAGCTGTAACCACTTTGTCCACAATAATAAACTCCTGCATCTTCACTCTGAACTTCACTGATAGTCAGAGTGAAGTCAGTCCCAGATCCACTTCCACTGAAACGATCAGAAACCCCAGACTGATGGTTTGCAGCTAAATAAAAAAGCAGTTTCACAGTTTAGGAGCTTCTGAAGATACCAGTGCAGGTAGTCAACCATACTTGAACTGGATTTACATCTGATAGAGGCAGTGTATCCTGGAACAACAGACTGCACAGGAGTCTGAGTCAGGATGATTTTCCTGATGAACCTGAAACTATTAATGAGATGAGAAGAGTTATTGAGACAAATCCAGCTTGGAAAAAATTTACTTGAATTTGAAGTGTGGAGTTGACTGCATGCTGAAGCAATGTTTTCACAGAGAGTCTCACCCTGAACAAGGAGCCCCAGGGTGGCCAGCAGTAGAGTCAGTGACATCATCATTGTGCTGCTGGTGTGTGAGTGGCTCTGAAAGGCCTGGACAGCCACTGATCAACACTGGCCTCTTAACAGCTGTGAGCAGAGAGGCAGGACACATATGCAAACACACAGAGTCAGTCAGCTGCAGCTGTTCTCTGCTGAGTAATAAAAGTTATTCATGACATGTAGGGGAGAGATAAATTTGATTTAAATAAATTTCAAATGAAAACATTGTTGGACATTTTTAACTGTATTATCACCATCACCATGTATTATCAGCTGGAGCTGTCCTCAACCTAACAGCGTGTTTTACCCTCAATGAAAACTGAATAATTAAATGTTTTATGACATCTATTGAAGAGAAATTGGTTTCATTTTAACTTGTAAAACACCTTTTAATTTATTCATGTTATTCTAACTCATTTAATACTCTTGTATAAAACGTTTTACAAGCACATAACTTTAAGAAGCACAACACTTTAGACTGCATCTGGAGAAAAATGCTCTTCAACAAAACTTTTTTCAAAAAACTGATTCAAAAACAGAAGAAAAACTACTGGTTAAGAGATGATAAGTTAATGACCCGAAGAAAGTACATAAAATTAAAGAAGCATCCAGTGATAAGGATGATGAGCCAGATACACTCTTGGTATCACAAGTGAAACAGCATCACATCACTGATAAATAATGAGGTCACGATTACGCATCCTGTTAAATAAAAAAAAGAAAAATGTCTTTTACTGAAATTAAAAGAAACTAAAAAAATATATTAGAAAAGCTGATTTTATTTTTTTAAAAATTCTCACAGCTGAACTCAAGCTTCATTAAAATGAATAAATTCATTTGGACAAAACAACTAACTTTTTACTAGACTGTCACAACCTGGCTCAACGGATGTGCCAAGGAAGAGGGAGACCACACACAGGCGTAACAGGTGTGAGAGGGTGTATGCAGCTCTATAGAAAAAAACAGAAACAGAATCACTAGTGTGTAGTAGATAGGTTAAAACCAGAAGTAGCCACAGCCTTAGGCAGCTGGGAGTTTCACAGTTAAATAGTATAACATGCTTTGTAATAGGGCGACATCCCTGAGGGTGTAACCAACAGTATGTAAGAATGTGACTCAAGGACTGCCCTTCAGATCTGCAGTGTCTTCTTGATATGCATGATCTCCCTATGCACATTGGTTAAATAAAAGTGTTAAAATGTGAGTGTATGATTACAGCCAGGAACAAAAGGATCGGGAGGAATCTGGAAGGCAATAAGATATTTTAATGGAATAATGTAGAGAAACCCAAAAGCGGACTGAGTTTTATGACTGAATGCACCACACCAGGACAAAACCAAATTCTTGATCAGCCAAGCAGCATCCACAAGAGTAAGGAGAAACCAAAGGAGCGAGCAGAGGTTCAATCAGTTGCTTTATATTACACCTGGACCAGGCTCACACCTGCTCAGGTGTGCTGCATCTGACCTGCTAGATACCTGAAAGAGACAGGCAACAAGAACACAAGGCCAGCCCACTGGCTGTCAAAAGCCCGATACTATAACACAAAGTAAATAACTAGATACAAATGTCCTTGTAGTCAAAGTGTCCAACAGTTACTCCCTTTGTGTTTAAATGTCAATTATGTAAAGGGGTAGAAATGTGAAAGTCAGAAGTTCAGTGGATTTTATCTCATGACCTTCAAAATTTCTACTCTTTTACATAATTAAGTGAGCAACAACAAAGAACAATTGATCGTGGTGCCGAATGTACCTTCTTGAGTGCTTTCATTTAAATCCCTGGTACTGCTCTCTGTATAGAAACTTGTAGATTTGTGTCCTTAAAGGAGACGGCAAAGATTTGTGTGTGTGTGTGTGTGTCCTCAGTGAACTGTATCAGTCTCTGCAGTATCTTCCAGCTGCAGCAGTCAGTTCAGTTTCTGTTCAGTCTGACTGAGGGAGGTTTTTGTACGACTGTTTTTCACTGTGTGAACACACGCTGACTGACAGGCCAGTGAAAACTCTGACAGTAATAAACTGCTGCATCTTCAGCCTGGACTCCACTGATGGTCAGAGTGAAGTCAGAGTCTGATCCACTGGCATTAAAACGATCTGAGATCCCTGATACTTGCGTGCTAGCACGGTAAATGAGCAGTTTAGGAGTTTCTCCATCTTTCTGTTGGTACCAGGCTAAACGGTTGGAGCTATAAACATTGTAACTCGTCCTACACTTGATGGTGACTGTGTCTCCCACAGCAGAGCTCTCTGCTCCAGGCTGAGTCAGTGTATATTGTCCTCTGGACTCTGAGGATACAGAGACAAAAACATAAAGCAGCGTCATGGTTTTGTGGGCTTCATTTCAGAGGGACAGATGTTGATAGAGGAGAGGAGTTTGATTCTCTGGACTTTACCTGTGAAGCAGCAGCAGAGGAGAGTCCAGATGAGGACGCAGATCAAAGTCATGTTTTTGATGAGGAGGATTTCTGTGGCTTCTGTTGTGATGAAGGACAGCTGTCAGTCATCCAGTGTTCAACTCTCAGGACTATAAACTCTCCCAGAGCACTGGAGCATGGTGCTGCTGATGCAAAGTGGCTCTATGGAAATCATCTGACTGACTCACACAGTCAGTGGGTGTTTTTGCTTGTTTATTTTTCTTTGTACTTCATGTTTATGATTATGTGCAATGAAAATACAAATGCAGTTAATGTCAAATTGTTCATCAGTGAGCTTTTTGATGCTGATCAGTGTCCTCATCTGTTTATTAGTTGATATAATTTTAGGTGGAGGTAATTATGGTGTAAAAAGCCGAGGTACAAACTTCATAGTATTTTATCATTTCCTGTAAAAAGTCTTGATCGTAATATTTTTTTGTCAGATAAATATGAGGGGAACATAATAGCATATAGAGCTGTCTCTCTTAATTTTGTTTTCTGTTTTTTCTGTTATGTTATTTTTGTGAATTTGTCAATTTGATTCTTTTCAGATAGTAAACATTCATTTTATAAATAGATACTGATTCCATCGGTCAGCTCTCTGACAGCACTTCCATTCTGCACATCTGTAGATCCAGGGGCGATTCTAGGATCAGAGCTTTGGGGGTGCTGAGCACCCAGAGAGCTGCCCAGCCAGGCAAGATAAACTTTACTTGTCACAATGAGACTTCTTCCCCGTCTCTGTCAGTCCCTGCATCCTTAAATGTCTCCTGTTGTCCCGAGTTCCCTCTGACTGTCTCCTTGGTGCATTTAAACCCCTGTTCCTCCCTGTCCTTGTCATCTGTTGTCTTCGTCTCCATTATCAGTCATCATAAATTTACCATCTCTGTGCAAGTCTGGACATTTCTTTATTAAATCATAAGATTCTTAAATTCAACAAGTCTCTCTGTGCCTGGGTCCTCGTCACAAAACATGACATCACTGTTTTGTACATTTTAACACAATTTAATCCCCACATTGTATTTAATTATATGAAAAAATACTATTAAGATCACCAATAAAAAAGTCCTCTCTCAGTGTACTTTCAACCAAAAGGCAAATAACCAAACCACATGTATATCTAATAAAAGATATAAATATTGAAACACTGATCCAACATTATCCTTGAGTGACGGATCATTTGATTTTACACTTTTACCTCAATGTGGCTCCTTTTTTTGAAAAAACGTCCTTATATCCATTATGAACCTGGCTGTCTCTTTCTACACATACACAAACACAACAGTTAGCTAGTTGGTACCTTTGGGTTTAATATCATCACATGCACATATAACAAAAAATAACCAGCTTTATTCCATTTCAAAGAGGACAGTGGTAACAACAGCAGGCTATGGACAATTTTAAGTTTTAGATTTTAAATAGGCTGTATAAATTTCAATGGGAGCAACAGGACGGTCAAATGTCGCTGATTTTCCTACAGAGTAGTAGGATCGTAGGGTAGCAAACATCGTCGGAAAACATGTTTCCCACACTGCAGGTTACCCGGGTGTAATGTTTTTCAGCTAAAAAGAAACGTAATCTGGCTCCTACCTAACTATATACAGAGTAACTGAAGGTTAAATGCAGCTAACATGTCCTGTTTTAAGCCAGGCACTCACACCACTCCGCTGCGTCTCAGTCACCATCACCCTGGCAGAAAGGGCGCTAGAGCCAGAGTAGGGGAGAGGCGAGCTGGAACAAACCATTTTTTTGGGGGGGGGCGGATATCTATACTTTCGCTGTTAAAATATTATGTCTCAACCAAGTACTCTATGGTTTTTATGTTTTTACTAGTGTGTCACACAAACAGGAAATATTGTCAAAAAAAAGTAAGAAATCTTTAGGGGTGTGTCAAGAGATGTATTCTAAGACACTTCTTCAGCTTCGAATCAGAGAGGAGAAACACACAGTTTTACTTGCAGCAAGGGCGGTCACAGAGCACTCGCATGGAAGTGAGGGCTCTGAGACTCGCGCCCTGCTACTGCCCTGGTCTTTATTTATATACATCAGTGGGTGCATTTGTTCATTACATTGGAATGTGGATGTGTATATGTGTGTGTGCGCGTGTGTGTGTGTGTGTGTGTGTGTGGGGTCAGAGTGTGACCCCATACAGACTTCCCTAAACCTGCTGGTCTGGAAGTCCAACAGTTCATCTAAACAAAAGGCACTTAGCCTAAAACAGACATAGATACGTTTATCCTACCATAAAACAATACGAGAAGGTATGCCCTCCCATGCTCCCAGGATGTGGGTGTGAATGCCAGAACACTCTGGAATGCACACAAAGTCTTTGCAGACTATTAAGGATCACACATCCTATCACTACACAATCGATTATACACCTCTAAGCATATATGGTTAAAAGACAATAATAAAATCTAAACCCATCATCACCACCCAACAGCCTAAGTCATCAAAAGGTCAACATGCACTATTCTACCATATGCAAACTTATATCATTAAAAGATTATACTGACTACTAAGTACAATTTTCTATTGACATTGTGCTTTGATCCATTTTGGGGGGTGCTTCAGCGTCCCCCCAAAATGGGCTAACAACACCCATGTGTAGATCATTCCTCAGGTTTGTTTGTGCAGCAGGATGCTCTTTCTTAATGTAGCGATATATTGAAGGACGTTTGTCTTCAACATAACATACAGTTTTCCACCCAGTGATTTCTGATTACTTGAATAATTCATGGCATCTTGTGGAAAAACAGAAGTTTGATTTCCACCAGTGAAAAAGGTGAAACACTATAAACAGAGAAAACATTTTAGACACATTTCTAATAAAGACGATTTTAATTGCGTGTATTCTTCCATAGAACTGAAGAAGCTTTTCGGACGAGAGGTGAAACATCTTGAAGAAGCTTAAAGAAGTCCAGTTGCTTTCTTTCCAAGCTCCTGACACTACCGTGATCTGGATGACTGATGACCTACAGACTACTTGTTGTTTAATCCCTCTAATTAACAGATTGATAACAACGGCACTAAAAGAAGAACATGTACCACCATCCTATCAGATGCCATTGTTGGTTAGGGTCAGTGATGAATCAGAGCCTCAAGGTGTTGAGAGGTAGGAGGGGCTAAATGCACATTGCTCATTTGTGTGCTTAGGCTTTTATTATTAAAAGAAACACTGAATCATGTTTAGAAGATAAATTGCCTGTGCTTGTGTGGTGCATCCCCCTGAAGGGATAGGCTGATAGTGTGTACAGACCCAGAAACCACCTGAAGGAGGCCAACAGCTGATTTAGCTGACTTGAGCAGAGGACTCCACTCCAATTAAAGAGAAAAGCTGAAAGGCTGAGTATCACACTGGATGGGAAGCTGTGGGAGAGCAGGCTGTTCGAAACACGTTCCTTTGATTCACACATAGAACATGTGAAAAGAAATATTGGTTAGAAGTAAAATGATTAAATAAAGCAGTTTTTGTGAATTTTATGTAGCCGAGTGGTAAATTAATAATAATATTTTCCATTTCAGTTAACCAAATATCCATTTAAGGTTCAAAAAGGGGTTTCTTAAAATGTTGTTTCTTTGTTTCCATGTATGGTAAGACAAGAATGTTATTGGGTAATTAATGTTATTGCTTCAGGGTTAACTGCAGTTTCCCCCCCCCCCCCCGAAAAAAAACTTAACAAGAAATGCATCTCGGGACTTCCTGTTTACTTTTTTTTGTTGTGGATGTGGAACGGGAAGGTTGTGAAGGAGTTAAATTGTTGGTAAGGAATTGTTAAATATGCACATAAATTGTTGAAACATAATTGTAGTGCAGTGGTAAAACGTCAGTATTTTAACAAGATGATGTATTTCTGAAATGTATGATGCAAAGGACCTGTATGTGCAGCATGGAGCGGCCATTTTCTGCATGCAAGGGATAAGTTGCGAGATCGTCTGTGTGCTCCAGTATTCCAAGTGAGCTGAGATTGCTGTGGAATGTAAGTGTTTATAAAAATGTATGTAACACTTCCACATTTTTTAAAGGAGCCTTGTGTGATTTAGCTCTTTGTATTTTGTTCTGCACAGACAGAGGCCACTGCCGAATTTTGGGTTTTGTATTTTATTTCATTTCCTTTATTCCTCGTGTTGTATTGGCGCATCTTTGTATAATTGTTTATTTTGTTACTTTGCCACGTTACCTCTCATGCTGTCGATGTTCAGTACAAGTCCATATGGCCGCTGTTTGACCAAAGTAAAGGTCAAAGGACATTTTTGTTTATTCAGTCGTCATTGACAATAAAACTGCACATTAAGAACCTGAGAAGAGATATTTTACTGTTATTTTATCATTACATCAGAATCAGGTCTCTACATGTTTTTGGAGAATGGCCTTCATCCCTCCAGCAGAGTTCACAGTCTTAGTCTTGCTGTTCAGTGCTGGCTCAATACCATTGTATGTTTGTGTCCTTTGTCAATATATATGCATCTTTGTATGGAGTGAATCAGCCAGTTTATCAGAGCATCAAACACAAATATATCTGATTTTTCTATATTTATGAAAATAGTCTCTAAAAATGTAGGGAATCAACAAAGTCTTAATTTACACTGATGCATTTTAATTAAGAGGCCAGTGTTGATCAGTGGCTGTCCAGGCCTTTCAGAGCCACTCACACACCAGCAGCACAATGATGATGTCACTGACTCTACTGCTGGCCACCCTGGGGCTCCTTGTTCAGGGCGAGACTCTCTGTGAAAACTTTGCTTCAGCATGCAGCCAGGTTCACCACAATGATGTTCTGCTATGATGGAGAAACTCTGAAACCAGCAGCACTGACCTTCTTCCATCTGTTCTCCATGTTAAATAAATGATCCTCTAATGTTTGGATCTTGATCATATTTCAAGTTCAGTAATGCTTGGATTCTTTTACATGTTTTTTTGTTGTCGTTGTTTTTTGTGTTTTTTTTACATTCATGGGGAGAACAAGTACTCATTCAGTCTCCTGGATCTCAGTCTGATGTTCCAGGACAGACTGTCTCGATCAGATGGTCTAAGGCGCTTGGAAAGAAAAGCGTCTGGACTTATTTAAGTTGCTTTAAGAGTTTAGGAGTTTTGTCTTTGGGATGAACCAGTTTCTGTCTGAGTGTGTTGCTGGGCCTGAAGTACACTGGGATGCCGTGCTTGGAGAAAAACTATCAGAAAAACTCAGGAGAGTCTTCTCCAAGCACGACATCCCAGTTTACTTCAGACCCAGCAACACACCAATCAGATGTAGCCATGCACATGACCAGAGCGGCCCAAGCCTTTCAAAGTAGCGGACACATAAAAAGAAGAAACACATCAAAAAATGGCAGAGGCAACTGTCTCCGCTAGAACTGAAAAGGATCAACACCCTTGGCCTCATGGCCTCATGTACAAAGCATATTGCGCTTAAAAGCAGTACAAAAGAACAGCTAAATAACACAGTGTCTTCAGTGTGAGCCAAAACAAACTGACATCTCAGCATAAAAAAACTCAACATCTAACCTGATCTATACGGATTTTAGCTAAAGTCAAGTCCTACCTGTGCAGGAACGATCTAGAAAGGGTGGTCCATGCTTTTATTACTTCACGGCTGGACTACTGTAACTCCCTTTATGCTGGTTTAGATCGTTCCTGTCTGCATCGCCTCCAACTGGTGCAGAACGCTGCTGCTCGCATGCTGACCGGTTCCAAAAAGAGAGACCACATCACTCCGGTCCTCTGCTCTCTCCACTGGCTCCTAGTTGCTTTTAGGATTGATTTTAAAATTTTACTGCTGGTTTTTAAGGTTCTTAACGGTACTGCACCTCCTTACCTGGCAGAGCTTCTTAGCATTTACTGCCCCAGGAGATCTTTGAGGTCAGCAGACTTGATGCTTTTAGATGTTCCCAGGTACAGATTAAAGACTAGGGAGAGAGGGCTTTGCTGTGGCTGCACCCAGACTGTGGAACAGTTTACCCCTCACATCAGATTCTCCACAAGCCTAGGAACTTTTAAAACTGCTCTTAAAACTCACCTCTTTTCATTGGCTTTTAGCAAGGTTTAACCTATTGTTTTAATTTATTGTTTTATCAGTGAGGTATTTTATGTACCTGTGTTTTATAGTATTTTATATTTGTATTTTATTATACAGCACTTTGGTCAGCCTTGGTTGTTTTTAAATGTGCTTTATAAATAAACTTGACTTGACTTGACTTGACTAATCACATGACCCTGTACTGTGTTCTCTGCACCTGCCTTGCAATGATCATCACCTGCACTTATGTATATATCAATCTGTTTAGCACACTTTATGTTTCATGTAAGTGTTTGTCTTATCATATGTTTGCACAAAGTACTGCTACAATTTCCTAATGTAAATCAGCTCAACATTCGGCAATAAACCCCCTTTCTTCTTCTTCTCCTTCTTCTTCTCCTTCTTCTTCTTCTTCTTCTTCTTCTTCTTCTTCTTCTTCTTCTTCTTCTTCTTCTTCTTCCGAAGAAACATGTAGCAGTCAGTTTGCTCTAAATTTCTTTTCAGCTGTGGTCAGTCTTATGTTACAGCACTTGTGTCGATTCCTCAAGGATCGGTGTACTGCAACTTTTTAATGAGATGAGAGATAGCCTTTATTTGTCAGTTGCAAGTCTTTTGCCCACAACCGAGATGACAGACCTTGCCGACCGTACATACAATACAAACATCACATTGGGGAGACAGGTCAGGCCAGGTAGCGAGGAAAAAAACATGGAAATATGTAACACAAAAGGATAATACAGAAATGCACAGATATCAACACACCATAACACAATAAACACAGACAAGCAACATGGGAAAGTGTTCCAGTGTGTACATCTGATCTGGGACCGCTGCAATCTTCGACTGCGCCTCCAACTGACCCGATGTCCACATCAGAGAGGAGGTAAGCGTTGGAGGTGGCGTTGGGTAGGGAGGGTGATGCGTCAGTGAGTGCTTATCAGTGTAAGTGTATGTGTGTGCGTGTCCATAGTTCAGCTGAGACAGTGTCCTTCGCCCTGCCAGGCTAAGTAAACAGTCTTCCAGCCAACCCAGGTGGCCTTGTATGGAATGGGAAGGAACAGTCTAAACACAGTCGTTATCAGGGAGTTTTTGTTCAGCTCCAGCCTTGAGCCCACAGCTGGCGCCGAAGGGATAGCCGCATTATGATGGTGATTTTTCTTTTTGCAACAACTCATGAGAATTTCAAGCTGTTTTTAACACTCCGACACTGGTCTCTCAATCTCCCGTTGGATAGCTGCGAGTTTCTTCATGATGTTATTAGCCGTCGATTCCATGATCTTGTCACTCTTTTGCTCACAGAGCAGATTCTGAGACCTCACAACCGCAGCCAACTGATCCGTGATGTATTCCAGCTTCCGCCCATAGGTGTTGTTCTGAGCGGATTCTTCCCTGATGTATCCCAATATCCGCTCAGAGATGTTATTCTGAGTATTCACTGCAGCCGCTAGCGCCTCCAAGCTCTTAACCATGCTGCCTTCCATGAGCCCTTTCTGAGAAGTCGCACCTCGTCCCATCGATTCAATCCCAGCGGGCAGCCTTGTGGGGGTTTGAACAGCTGGTTCCGCTTTCTTAATTCTCCGATAAGCCAGGGTCAGGCCAGCTCCGATCAGCAAGAACCCTGTTATCATGGTTCCGAATAGGTAGATATCTTCAGCGTCCTCGATCGACAGTCCCGCCAGGCACACGATCCTCCATTTCTGCCACCCGTCCATCGTGTATCCGGCAGGGAAAGTACCTCCAGGGCACTCGGGCTCTCCCGAGCCCAAACTTCTCATTGAGAAAAGGGTGTCAATAGCATTCAGAGACCAGTTGATCAAATCCATAATTCTCTTTTAGGTTTGTGTCCGTAGTCTAACACACATGAATTAATTGGCTGAATTGCCACCTCAGCATGCAGTCAAGTAGGATAGAGTCTTGCTAATGACCTAATAATTTTATTTCGGTGTGTTGCGGCGAGAACATGTTTAATAGTCTCAGGACACTGGCCCTTGAAGACTTGAGCTTGACACCCGTGGGTTATAGTATCACAGTCTTAGGCTTCGTCCACATTAAAAATAAAATGATTAAAAAAATGTGCATGTCCAGAATCACTCCCTTTCTCTGCTAGAAACTACATTAGTAATTAAGCCGTTTTAAGATTTTTCTTTTCTCAACAAGTGACTTTTTGTCCGGACTTCTTCAATGAACTTTTTTTTCTCTTGAAGGAGAATCTATTGGCTAGCACTGCTTAGCCTTGCATAAATTCTTATTTTAAACTTAATCTGGAATTCATCGCAAGCTGTTTGTGCGGGATATGAGGGACAAGATTTCGTTTTTTAACAAGAGTTTGTAAAAAACATCTCCAGTGTGATAAAATGTTCATGCCAAACATCTGCAGCTTGGCAGCACTATAATGCCTAGACCTAATTCTTCTCAAAACCATATATCTTTCCACAGGTCTCAATTTCATCAGATATCACCTAGACACAGAGTTGGATGAGGCCAGAACAAACGGCAGACTATCCGATGAACATGACTTCTTTGGATCCATAGGGTCAGGAAAGCCAGAAGCAGGGGAGCTGGAGAGGTACCTGTCATGTCTATTCACTGGAGGTAACAGAATTAGCAATCAGAATCAGCATACTTTATAAATCTCTAGGGAAATTAAGTAAATATTATGTATGGATCGGTTGCATAGCTGTCAATCAAAATCAGTACAGCTCTTCCTGCATCTGCAGCCTGTGAGAGACTTTTTAGTCATGCAGGACTCCTGTTCACTGCTAAACAGTTACAGCTTCACAGCAAGAACCTTGAGAGCAAACTGCTGCTGAAGCTTAACCATCACTTCACTGAGTGAAGAAATGGCACATTTTTGCTAAATATGCAGAAATAAATACATATGTTGAAGTTGCCTTGTTCTAATGTTTTCTCTGAGGCTGCTGTGCCATTTGGAGTAAAAGTAAATATAAAGTTTACAGCATATCTTGTCACTGGAAATGGTTTGCACTGCTCACATATTTATATTATTTACTGTAGATTTTGGTTAAAAAAGCTTTATGTTGTGAAAAACTGAAATCTGGAAATTAGAATTATTGCGCCTCATTTTGTTAATGTTTTTTTTTAATTATTATTATTATTACCTTTATTTAACCAGGAAAAAAATCCCATTGAGATTAAAAACCTCTTTTTCAAGGGAGTCCTGGCCAAGAGGCGACAACACGTTTAAATTACAAAGTTACATACATATTATAAATTACATTTTAAAAACATTTTTCTCTGGCTCTCTCAATCTGGACTTAAAAGCATTTAACGAAATGAGATCTGCTATCTTCCAGTCTTTTTGCATCGTGTTCCATGTGAAAGGGGCAGCATAAGTAAAAGCCCTCTTTCCCAGTTCAGTTCTGGCAAATGGGACATTGAGCAAAAAAAGATCGCTTGAACGCAAACTGTAAGAAACAGTACTTCTCCGTGTGAGTAGATCGCAAATATAGGTGGGCATTTGTCCAAGCAAGGCCTTATAAATAATGATGCACCAGTGAGCAAACCTCCTGGAGGACAACGAAGGCCATCCCACTCGAGCGTACAGATCACAACAATGGGTCAAGGCCCTACAGTTTGTAATAAACCGTAAAGAGGCATGATATACTGAGTCAACCTTATGAAGACACTGGGCAGAAGCATTCATATACAGCAGATCACCATAATCTAAAACAGATAAAAATGTAGCATTTACAAGACGCTTTTTTGCTTCAAAAGAAAAACAAAGTTTGTTTTGAAAGAAAAATCCCAATTTTTGTTTGAGTTTTTTCACAAGATTGTCTATGTGAGGTTTAAAGGTCAGAGAATCATCAATTAAAAAGCCAAGATATTTATACGTATGCACCACTTCTATGAGGTTTCCCTCAAGAGTGGACACCAAAGGGACAGTTTGAGGAAATTTCTTCATGTTTGAAAACAACATTAGCTTTGTCTTTTCAGCATTAAGAACCAATTTCAGCTCCAGAAGTGTGTGCTGAACCACGTCAAAAGCTTTCTGCAAAGATTCTATTGCCTTTTCAAGGTTTGAGCCAAAGGAATAAATAACTGTGTCATCAGCATAAAAATGCATACTAGCATTGGACACATTTTGACCCAAATCATTTATATACATGATGAACAGCAGAGGTCCTAATATTGAACCCTGTGGCACCCCGGTGTGAATATTCAAAAATTCTGAGCACAGGTTTTCACATTTAATGCATTGAGTCCTGTCACTCAAATAGTTTGTAAACCAGGAGACAACATGTCTAGACAGCTCCAAAGAAAGAAGCCTATGCTTTAAAATGGCATGATCCACAGTGTCGAAAGCTTTTGACAGGTCAATGAAGAGAGAAGCACAATGCTGTTTTTTATCAAGAGCAACAAGTATGTCATTTATCACTTTTGTGGCAGCAGTGACAGCACTGTGCTGTTTTCTGAAACCAGATTGTAGTTTTGAAAGAACTTTATTAGAGTACAAAAACTCTTTTAATTGCTCACTGACGAGAGACTCAAAGACTTTTGCCAAAACACACAAGTTTGATATTGGCCTATAGTTAGTCAAAATGGCCGGGTCGCCTCCTTTTAGTATTGGCGTAACAAAAGCAGACTTCCAAACAAGTGGAATTTCTTTATTTTGGATTGAAAGATTAAAGAGGATCATAAGAGGTTGTGCAATGTAATCAGCTGCTATTTTCAGAAAATAGGGCTCTATTAAATCTGGCCCTGGGGGTTTCCTGTGATCTAAGGCTTTAAGAGCCTTATGCACTTCCTGAACAGAAAAAGGAGAAAAATCAAAGAGCTCCCCAAAATATGTTTGGGGTTCTGTGCAGGGAATCATAGGGGCTGCTCCAACCGAATTAAATAATAAACCAGTAGCTACGAAGTGCTTGTTAAAGCTGTTTAAGACCTCAGTTCTGTCATAAACTGGGACAGAATCTTTTAAGATAAATTTTGGAAGGGCCTGTGATATTTTATTTGTAGATAAGGACTTAATTACTTTCCAAAATTTCTGAGGGTTATTGAGGTTTTCTGTAGTAACAGATAAATAATATTCTGACTTAGCCTTCTTGATAAGTGTCATGCATTTGTTTCTTAATTTCCTAAAGTCTATCCAGTCAGTCAGGGAATCGTTTTTCCTAGCTTTTGCCCATGCCACATTGCGTTGATGGATGGACTCTGATAAATCCGATGAAAACCAAGGGTTCTCCCGTCCCTTGACCCTAAATTTTCTGACCGGTGCATGCTTATTTAAAATCTTCATAAAAATTTCTTTAAAATAAGCCCAAGCCAGATGGATGTCTGGTATCAGACTCAAGTTTTCCCAATGACATATATTCTCTTTAAAAATACTAACATTTGTATATTTATTTATTTTTGTTTGTCTGATAGCATTTATTTAAAAAAAAAGTAAAAAATAAATCGGACATTACAACCAGTTACTCAGTACTTGAGTAGTCTTTTCACCAACTACTTTTTTACTCTTACTTGAGTAATTTTTTGGACGACTGCATTTTCACTTTTACTTGAGTAATAATAATAGTTTAAAGTAATGCTACTCTTACTTGAGTAAAATTGTTGGATACTCGACCCACCTCTGTTTCAGAGTCAGAGAGCCGTGTCTCTCTACAGTCAGAGGTTTTTGTACGGCGGCTCAATGAGTTTGTATCACTGTGGTTCACGTTCGGTGGAGGAACCAGACTGGAATTTGGATGTAAGTAACATTTAAAACTTCTACAACTTTATTGTAGACGAATTTACTTTACTTTTTTACATCACTTCACTATTTATATTCAAGTGAATTTACTTTACTTGAATATTTTTGAGCTCACTGCAAAGGTTATGAAACATCAAGGTTATCCAGATGATAAAGTGATATTTTTTGCTTTAATTTTTGAATCTCAAGGTTTAGTTTGGAGAGCCGTGTCACTCTATAGTCAGAGGATTTTTTTATGATAACCCATTTATTTATTTTTTTGTAACTAAAAACAATATTATAAGTTTTTTTTTTTTTTAAATTTTGATTGAATACAAAATAATATCTTGTTTTCCTAAGAACAATTTTATATTTATGGTCTTTCTTTTGCCTGTTATAAAGGGCAGGATGGGATCGGCATTGCTAGAAATCTCAATCTTAATCTCATTCTTGCTCAGTAATATTTAACTAACTTGTGGTATAGAAAAATTATAACTTTTTTCCTCTTGTGTCTGGTTAGACTGAGTTAAAATTGACACTAAATAAAACTGAATATAAAGATGTGAATTTAAAAATGTGTAAATTCTTAGATGTTTTGTTGTGTCAGATACTGTTTTATATGTTTGAAATTGCTTGAACTGTTGAATAATGACTGAAATGTTGAGATGATGATTCTCTCTGTGCTGATATGCATGAGAGGTTTCTTAAAGGGAAGTGAAACAATGTGTGAGTTACTGACTGGTGGAGCAGAAAAAACACCTGACAGAAACTTCTTAAAGGAGAAAAACTCTCTCACAGTACAGGCGTTTCTCCTGTGTGCTCCCTGCCTTGTAATCTGATTGGTGTCTCCTAGGTGATGTCCGTCCTGCCCTAACAGTGCTGCCGCCCTCTAGTGAGGAGCTGAAGCAGGGGACTGCAACAATCACATGTCTGGCCAACAAGGGCTTCCCCTCAGACTGGAGGCTGTCCTGGAAGGTGGATGGCAGCAGCAGCAGCAGGTGGGAGGAGAGCAGGAGCATTGTGGTGCAGAATGATGGCCTCTACAGCTGGAGCAGCACCCTGAGGCTCCCTGCAGACCAGTGGGAGAAGGTGGGCTCTGTGACCTGTGAGGCCACCCAGGGCTCGCAGGCTCCAGTCTCAGAGAAACTGAGGAAATACGAGTGTTCCTAGTCCTGACTCAACTCACTGGTTTTACTGCTCTCTGCATTTTTTTTTACTGCTCTTTTACATTGCGTAAAAATAAAGATTTATTCATCAAATCAGCTGTTTTCATTGGATAAAAAAAAATTCCAACCAATTCCAGCGAACCATCAATCACGGTGCAATATTTAAATGATTTCCTAATATATAAAAAATATTGTGGACATCAAAAATGAAAAAGAAAAGAAAAGCGAATCTATAAAAACAGGTTTTTGGCAGTTATTTAAATTTACGTACTTTGTAGTATTGTTAATGATTTAAATGCTTTAAATAAATTGTAAAAATATTCCAATAGAGACGTTCATGTGTTCAATTTAGCTGCTGATGTGTGATAATCAACCTTGCAATGCTTCTTCAGATCAACACGTCTCTTTCTCAGACACAGGTGACACTCACATGTGCTGTATCACTTCATGTTATTTTTTTTACTTTAATTACAAGTGAAACTCAGAGAAAAAGATTAAAAAATCATTACACACACCAGCATCACCCAGTTTTAAGTAGTTGTAGCTGCATTAACTTTTCTTTGTGGTGGTTTCCATCATGTATGACTCTGTGGTGACTTCTTCTGTTGAGCGTAACATAACCAGTAAAAGATCATGACTGGTTACTGTATCCTGAATGATGACACGCTTACCTGCTTTATTCAAAGTCACTGGACAAAATCCAGAATTAGATTATCAGATTAAATACGATTAAAAAAATATCTAAACAGGAGATATAAATGTTGTGCATTCCCACATAAGGTGGGACACCTGGTCATCTTATCTGCTCTTTCATGTGCATTGGGGACAGTTTGTGAGGTAAAATGGTTAATTCTCCAAAGTTTTTAGAAAAGAAAGCCGATTTTACAAAGGGAACTTTTGAATTTATATATTTAAAATACTTTTTGAAAATTCTGGTGGGGCACTTCTGCCCATTGATCCATCCATCCATTGTCTCCAAGTGTTGGGTTGTGGTCGCAACACGCTAAACATACCCCCTGAACTCTACTGAACTCTACAGTTTGATCCACTGCCTAGAATCCCTGATACTCAAGTGCTAGATGACTGTAATCACTATCAGTAATAAGCAATTTAGTTTTTTCACCTCTCAGCTGGTACCAGTATAACATATGCTGCAAATATAAACATTGTGGCTGGTTTTAGACTTGATGGTGACGGAGCCTCACAGAATAGAGCTCACTGCTCCACTCTGAGTCACTGTGACCTGGAGTTTGGACTCTAAAGGTGCTGGTTTTGTTTTACTTCTTCTCTCAGTCATCACTGTCTCTTACTCTCTTTCTTTCTCTCATCAGACTAAATAAAGATTCAGACTTTCATATTTTCTTCCTCTTGATGACTCATCGATACATCATATGATATTTTATGAAACCCTGAAAAAACAATGAACAAATAAATCAATAAAAACAATTGTTATGTCTTCTGTATCTATAGATACAAACCATCACACTGAGTGATTCAAGAGAAAGTAGTAGTTCAACCTTTCAGAAAAACAAATTAATACAATATTTTTTCTCAGAAAAGTTTATATAAAATGTAAAAATGACATGCAATAAAGAAAATGTTTGTATTTTTTTTGACATCACTGTGTGAGTGGGTAGCTGTTACACTGCTGACATTAATAAACTTCAGTCTAAAGTCCACTGATGGTCAAAGTGAAGTCATTCTGATTTGTTTCTCTTTAAAATTTATGAAATTCTAAACTGATGATGTTTTGCATCAGCAATCAGAAATTTAAGAGATTTTTCAGAAAGGTACCAGTTAATGTCATCACCTATAAATGCGGTTTCTTTATATTTGATAGAGACATTGTGCTGTTGGTGTGTGTGTGGCTCTACAAGCTTGTACAGACACTGAACAACACTGACCTCTAAACAGCTGAGAGCAGATGCAGGACACATATGCAAACACACAGTCAGCTGTTTTCAACTGTTCACCCTACATATTATTACTATATGATTAACCCATCAGCTTTTGGTTTGAACTGGCAAATAAATATAAAGCAAACTAAAAATCTTCACCTGACTTTACCTTTTTCTGATTAACCTTTCAACTTTTGCATTTTTTTTAATTATGCTAAATTTAAAGTGTTTGTGCAAGTTTTTATCTTTAGTACTGAAACCTTCTGCTGTCATGGTTCAGCAGTGATGCTTGTCTGCTGCCATAGTTACAGAGCTGGGAGAGTAAATAAAAGCTTAGAAGGAATTGAAACTTATACTGAAATCCACAGCTGCAAGTCCTCCTCTGAGCCTTCTGCAAGGGGAAGACCATGATCGTGTGCATGGCCATGAAGGGCTTCCCATCAGACTGGAGTCAGAGACAACTGACAGGCTCTCAAGCCCTGTGTGCGTGTTTCACACAATCACTGCATTATTTTTTGCAGTCATTTCCCCTCATTGTCAGGTTTCAAAAATGGTAGTTTTGATTTTTGTGAACGAGACACTCTCATGACTCAGTGAGTGACATCACTGACCAGTCCATCGGTGACATGTAGTCTGTTGCAAGTCGCATTTTGGCATTGCCTCGGATCGCTTAGAACCCCAGCAGAGTAGGTAGTAAAAAAGTACTTGGTACCAGGTATTATGACCTAAAGGAAAACCCTGAAAACCAAGGCGAGTAAGTACTAATGGAAAAAGGGCTCTAGAGGTCAGACACCTGGAACCTGCAGCTTGTAAAACAATGCTAACATCCCAGTGGTACCTGGTGTTGCAGCTGATAAAGAGCCATAAACTACGCCCATCTTTTAAAAGTGATTGTCAGTTTGTGGGGCTTTGTTCAGACAGAGTGAAAGAGACCATGTTCTACATTACTCCTTAAAAGCTGTTGATATGTAAAATATAGAATGTTGAAATCTGTGATTTAAAACAAAACAAAAATAGCTTAAAATGTTAAAGATGGTCTGATGAAATTAGTGAAAATCATTTGTGTTTCCATCTGAGAGTTGGCAGGGCACAGGCTGATGTTGGGTTTTAGAAATACTAGATGATAACATGAGAAATGCTAACCTTGACAACACTACCATCAAGTTTAAGATGTGAGAAGCAAATGCATCACAGAATTTCAGAAAATGTGTGCTTCTTCCTTAAGTGGTTCAAATTTGCCCAGGGAATTTACCCATGGGTCAAAGGTCATTATGAAGAGTTTTCTCAATAACTGTTACATTTTAGAACATCTTGACTTATTTTTATTGAAATTCAAAGAAAAAGGAGAAAAGCTGTGTCACAATTCATAGGCTGCATCCTTCGGAGGCCACATTTGAAGCCAGGCGATGAAGGCTGTCCCAGTTCGAAGGCTGCTCCAAATGGGGCCCACAATCCTTTTCCCAGGATTTAAATGATCTGTCGGGTGTATCCTTCGTGGCTCAACATATTCCAGGATTCATCGCGCAGCGGTGCCGGTGGATAATTTTTTCAAAAAAATAGCAGACGGCTGAAGAGTAAACTTTTAAAAGTAAGTACTGACTTTTATGTCACTTTTTATGTGGCGGTACAAATGTTTTAATAATGAATATAACGGTACAAGCAGGATCCACTGAACTGTTAATGTTAGTTTGGTTATTTTGCAGGATCTGTTCAGTGGTGTCAAGCCAAACGGACTTTAATGTTTGTTTTAACCAGATTTGAATCCTGCAGCTTATCACATGTTTTATTTCCATAAGTGAGAACTGCAAGTGTCCAGAGTGAGGACAGACTGAGGGACCCACTGCTGCACATCATCTGTGAGGGTTTGCACCCCTGATGATCCACCAGGACAAACTCAGCAGTGTCTGTGGAAAAGCCAGCAGCAGCTGACAGATGGAGAGAATAGACAGACTGTTCGCTCTTTGTGAAGGACTGCTAGAAAAGTTTAAAATAACTAGTTGTCTGTCCTGAATCAGTCTTATTAGCTAATGTTAAAATAATTGTATCATTCAAGTGTTTCCAATGTGGGAGAAAGTACTCAGGGACTTCAAGTTAAACAATGTTTGGATTCAGCTTTGAATCCTGCAATGTCAGTGATCCAAGATGGTGCCTGTGTGTGCAGATTCCCGTCAGCTGTTACCTGTTTTGTTTTCTTTTACATCTGTTTACATCTGTTTTCTTTAAAATTGTCTCTACTCTTCTGGTTTGTGACTTCCAGTCACTGCTAAATATCCGAGCCACTGTTGAAGAGCAGTCCTGATTGTTCCCAGGATGTGAGAAATTTCGTATTGCACCTGTGCTAGAGACTGTACCACTCCGCCGCGGTTCACTTTGCCATCCCTCCAGGAAGAAATGCCACAGAAAGGGAGGGAGAGGGGGTGGTGTATTGGTAAAATTCAAAACCTGCATGGCTGCATCACCGATGACTAATCCCTGCGCTCTTCTGAACAAACTTGCCTCGGACAACAATTTGTTCATCTCCTGGCGATCCCTGGAATTAGTTCACCAATGGATCGTACCTCTGGCCCCGCATCTCAGTGTCCAGCTTTCACAGCATTCGTCCCCTCGTCTTCGTAGAGGTGGAGTGGATCACCAGAATCTTCGTCCTCTGGGTCAATCATCCCAGTCGGCGAGCAACTCTGTGTTAGCTAGATTTGCTCTGGTTAATGCTAAGTCGCTAGCAAATAAGAACTTTATTTTAAATGACTTCTTCACCACTCGTCGCTTGGATTTTCTTCTGGTGACAGAAACTTGGCTAAACTTCGCTGAGTAGAGCGAGTCCCTCCAGACTGTAACTATCTCGACTCGCCTCGGACTACCAGGTGGAGGGTTAGCCACTGTTTATAAAAACTGTTTCAACTGTCGGAAGCTAACAGCTGATACTTACACCAGCTTTGAACTGCAGTTGTTTGAAATCCCGCTGTCCACTCTGGTGCTGTGTGTGCTGGTGTACCGACCACCAAAATACAATGAGAATTTTATCCAAGACTTCTCTGAATTCTTCGCAGGAATTGTGCCAAGGTATGACAGAGTTTTAATTGTAGGGGATTTTATTATCCATGTTTGTTGCTTAAATACACTGCTGACTGATACCTTTTAAATCTTACAGACTCTGTTAATCTTGTTCAGTCAGTTAAAGGCCCACCTCACAAACATGGTCATACCTTGGAACTTGTACTGTCTGGTGGCCAGAGTCTCAGTGACACCGAAATCTGCGACATTAATTTCTCTGACCACATGCCTGTTATATTTGAGTTCCCTCTTTCATGTCAGTCTGTTAGACCTGGTGTGCCCAATACCGATCTCGCATGATGGCCTTTTCTTTCTGAAGTCCTGAAGAAAGTTGTCCTTCTTCAGCTCCTGACCTTTTTAGATAACAATGGCATTAGTAAAGTATTTCAGTCTGGTTTTAAAGTGCACCACAGCACTGAAACTGCTCTTTTAAAAGTTTTGTAATGACCTTTTAACATTTATTGACTTGAGAGATTGTGCCGTTATATTATTAGACCTCAGTGCTGCCTTTGATACCGTAGATCATATGATTCTTATCTCTCGGCTTGAACACTGTGTTGGAATCAAAGGGACTGCACTGGAATGGTTTAAATCTCACCCGTCCAACCGAAGTTTTTCTGTTTTGTCCCGGGTACACAAGCTGTGCAATCACACTTGCTTATATATATATTTTTTTTGTAACTTATATCTATGTACATTCACTTGAATGAAAATTAAAATGAGAAATATAATCCTTGCTAACCTTTGAGCAATCTGATGGACCGCGCAGTGAAGGAACGTCAGGCACAGGTTAAAGTGCGAGAAGTTTTTTTATTTGACCCTAAAACAAACTTGGTTAAATTATACAGATAATTCAACATCTTGGGCCCACAAAAGAGGTCAAAGTAACAGAACTCTTTGTTTCCAGAAAAGCTGGCAACAAGCAATACTACTAACTCAAACAAACTAATCTACCTAAACGAGACAAAGGGGAAACTTACACAGTGGCTGATCAGCCAACAAAAATACAGAAAGGTGTAGAACACAAAACCCAACTCAAACTAACATAACAAATTCCATTTCCCCCCATGATCCAGAATTGTGGTATGACCCAATTTGCAGGTCACCACATAGGCTTGCTCCGCCCCTTCTCCACCTTTTAGCTCATCAACCAAGAGACTGGGAGCAGCTCCCACTGAGGTAACTCAGAAAACAAAGAAAGATTAAATCAGACATACAGACAGTGTAAACTAAAATGTTCGCACTTATTTTAGAATACAGTATTATGTGATTGTATAGAATAGACAGATATAATAGAATGGCTTTATTGTCACTATACAGTAGTACAATGAGACACAGAGCATCTCCTACTCAGTGCAAACATACTGGTGGGGGGTGTGCACAGTTCTGCAGCACTGTATGAACAGTATTAACAGAGAAAAAAAAAATGTGTGATTGTATAAGTAAATTTATTCTAAACCAAAACCAATTCTTTATTACCCTGTAAATTAAATCTTACATTTAAAGAAGTGTAGTGTTATGGTTAAGCCTCTATTGTAACACTGATGTTCGGTAGATATAACCACTGTGTGGCTGTAAGTATATTCAATTATTCTAAAATTAACATTAAAATGTTTTAACTTTAATTTAACTTTAATTTCACTTTAGAACATCTGTGAGGAACATCTGTGAGGTACACCTGAGGGGGATATCTTTGGTTGCCAGTCAAATTTATTTTCATATTATTCACAATAAGAGCTCTATGAGAAGTATTGCATTTATTTTCAAATATGTCAATCTGAAGTTCTTTTTTCTGGATTTGATTGTTGACATTTAACAAATCATAGGTGATATTGATGCTGTGTAGTATGAAACTGAGGTCAAAGGTCATGGTGAGGGGTTGTCTTAAGAGCTGTTCTACTTTTGGCTCCTCTGGACTTTCTGGACTGAAAACAGAAAATAGCAGCGAAATAAAACTCTCTCTGTGTGTGTGTGTGTGTGTGTGTGTGTGTGTGTGTGTGTGTGTGTGTGTGTGTGTGTGTGTGTGTGTGTGTGTCCTCAGTGAACTGTATCAGTCTCTGCAGTATCTTCCAGCTGCAGCAGCCAGTTCAGTTTCTGTTCAGTCTGACTGAGGGAGGTTTTTGTACGACTGTTTTTCACTGTGTGAACACATAATGACTGTTCAACCAGTGTTCACTCTGACAGTAATAAACTGCTGCATCTTCAGCCTGGACTCCACTGATGGTCAGAGTGAAGTCAGAGTTTGATCCACTGCCTGTAAAACGAGCTGGAATCCCTGATTGTCGAGTGCTAGCATAGGTAATGAGCAGTTTAGGAACTCCTCCATCTTTCTGTTGATACCAGGCTAAAAGATGGTTGTTGTTCCAAAAATTAACATTCTGACTGGTCCTACACTTGATGCTCACAGATCCTCCCACAGCAGAGCTCACTGTTCCAGGCTGAGTCACTGTGATCTGTCCTCTGGACTCTGAGGATACAGAGACAAAAACATAAAGCAGCTTCATGGTTTTGTGGGCTTCATTTCAGAGGGACAGATGTTGATAGAGGAGAGGAGTTTGATTCTCTGGACTTTACCTGTGAAGCAGCAGCAGAGGAGAGTCCAGATGAGGACGCAGATCAAAGTCATGTTTTTGATGAGGAGGATTTCTGTGGCTTCTGTTGTGATGAAGGACAGCTGTCAGTCATCCAGTGTTCAACTCTCAGGACTATAAACTCTCCCAGAGCACTGGAGCATGGTGCTGCTGATGCAAAGTGCCTCTCTATGGAAATGATCTGACTCCAACAGTGATGCTGTTTGTCGATGAATCAACCACTTCATGATATTGAAACAAAAGTGCTCATTTCAGTATCCAATTAGACTTATTTAGGCTTATTTAAGTGGATACTCTCTGTCTAAATGTCTCCTATTATTTAACACTTGTGCCCTCATCAAATTTTGCACCTTGTCGACACCTTCACATACAAAAATGTACATGCAGACAAACTGCCATAAAATCCTCATACAGCAATATTTATTCTGCCTGAAACATTAAATTATGTCACAGTTTTAACTTTTTAATGCTACTTTAACAGTTCAATTATTGATCTTTATTGAAAATTCTCACAAAAACTAAATATTTTCCATATAATAAAAATGATGTTTATGGGACATTGGTATTGATTAGAGTCTTGGACTTGGACCAGCAACAAAAGTGATTTGATTGCATGATTATTTTTTGTGCACTGCCAGATGCTCCCTCTAAAACCTTCATGGACAACGAGGCCCCATTTTTTAATCTCTCTGCCACTGCAGAATACAACCATTGTGTAATGTCAGCATTTTATTTTAAAGAAAAGTACAAATACACACACACACACACACACACACATTCTCTCTCAATTCATTTATCTCTTCCTCTCAAACACACACATATTTAAAGTCTGGATATTTCACTGTCAGTGTCATATGTTTTGTTCTGTTTGTCTTTTGTTGCTGCAGTTTTCAGTGTTGCTGCAGTTTGCATAACACTGCACCAACAAATAAATATCTGACTAATCAGTGGGAACATTGATGAAACAGATGTTGATTTGAAAATTGTTTCACACACACATATCCATACAAATCACTCTTTGGGCCCCCTGGTGGTCATATGACTCCATAACATAACTGGCAAAAACAGAAGAATGTCATGTATTGGTCTACAAGGACAAAATTGAATCTGCTGGAATACAGTAAAAATGTCAAATATCACTTCTTCTCTTGAGACTCTGATTGTGAGTACAAGAAAATAATGATTAGAATAAAATGTGCTCAAGTTTGTTTAGATGATAGGGTGCAGCTGTAGATCAGAGGAATAGGAAAGGATTTGTGAATGTGTGTGTTTTAGGTTGGTTTAGCTATCTGTGTGTGTAATTATGTAGAGGGAGAGGAATTTATTGACAGTGGGGTCTGCCTGTCATAAAAGGGAATAGGAAGCCACAGCTGGGGGTGTATAGGTATGCACAGAACAGGGTAAAAGTAGATGTAAGTCTGCAAGTATCAGCACAGGCTGGTACCGCACACACACACACACATACACACATACACATCACTCTAGCTAAGAGTTGCTGTTGTTGCCATATAAGTGAATCCCCAGGGTTTTCTAGCATGTTTTAAAGCTCATGGGGTCCCTCCCCCAAAGTGTGAGGCTGAATGTATTTATGTGTAGGACTGAGGGACCGGCCCTCAGATCTGCTGGTTACAATTGCATGATCTCCCTTTGCGCAGAGGTTTGGTTTAAATAAAAAGCATTACAAGTGTTTGTGATTTCAGAGTGTTTTTTCCAGCTGGGTGACAAACGGACCAGAGGTATGGAGTAATTTATAACATCAGTTTCAAAATTTATAAAATAAAAAAAAGCAAATACACAAAATAAAGTATAAAATAGAGTAAATAACCAGGATCTAGTTTGCATCATACAGTAGTAAAGGTATTTATTCATAGATAAAATGGTCAAGTCTGATTAGACAATCAGAAACGGGAAAATTACTATGCACAGTAGTAAGCATTGGCACAAAATCTATTAATATGTACTGGTGAGATTAAGTGACAATCTTTTTAATAAAGTGCATTTAAAAAAATCACACATGCAAAATGTTTCATAGTAGTTTTCGTTTGGTTTGCAGAAAACAAATAAAATTACATTTTTTCACCAATCTTTGATATGATGTATTAAATAGCTACTAAATTCTTACCTGTAGCATCACATTTAAACCCTGTTTAGCAATTTATAATCAAATTTTGAAATTAGATATTTCTAAATATTTCTTTCATTTAATACATTTGAATATTTGAAAAAAAGTGTTCTTGTCATGTTTGTGCAACACATGAGGGCGCTGTTTACTCACAGAAAAAAGGTTTCTGCATTAAAATGAACTGAGTTGTTATCGTGATGGAGACTGTGTCATAAATAAGCAGTAGTTTTGTGCCGTATTTTTCACTATTATTTATATACAACAGGTATCTTTTCTTTAAAAGAGGCTAAGAAAATATTAAACGGTAACAAATCAACACACAGTGTAAAGATCTCTGACTTTCAGTGTTTGAAACAGTCCAGTCTCAAACATCAATTTCAAAAGACCAAAAACTGTAATGTTTCATTTTGTTAACAGTTACAAGGTTACTGTTCATTTATTCTTAAATGAAGCTTTCTGTGATTCATTCTCTGATATTTTATAATCACTTAGTGGGAAAATTTCCTATTCAACTTTTGCTTCTGTTTGCTTCAAATTCCACGAGAATCAAACAAAAGCATAAATCAGAGTCCACAATATTCAGATTCTATAGAAAACATGGAAACTGTAGAGTATTTACACTAAACATGTTCATTGGTTCACTTCAATAAAAATAAATCAGTTCATCAAATAAAATCTGTTGATTGACTCGATTTGATTGACAGGACAGTTGATTAGAGGAGCAGAGTTTTCACCACCATCATTTAGACAGGGACTGAAGTATGGGTGGAGTTTCTGAATGAAGGAGCAGCTAGTAAAGGAGTAGATAAGAGCTGCAGTATCCACATCATAAAAAGAGACCAGACCCTCCTCATAATCCACAAACACCCCCACCTTCTCAGGACCAGACTGAAGACAGAGACGGACTGAAGGGCTGGCAAAAGCTCTGTACTCATTTCCATTTCTCAAGCCTTTACTCCAGAAACCATCCTGAGGAGTCAGTGTGATTTTTCCCTTCCTGTTGACCAACTCGCTGGCCACTCCTAAATCCCATGCAGTCTTTCCTTTAACCTGAACCTCGAAATAAAATCTGCCTGAAGATAAACTCTGCTTTCCTAAAACATTAGGACATGGTGAAAATCTCTGTGGGATGTCTGGAAGATTCTTCCTCACATCACCACAATGCACCTGTTTTCCATCAGATAGGATGAGTCTAGAATTTGCTGTATCAGGATCAAGAGTCACATCCACTGCATACTGCTGGACCCTCTCCAGCTCAGCCTCAAGCAGCTTCCTCTTCATGCATTTCCTGAGTTTCTCCTCCAGCTGAGCCACAGCTCTAACCACAGTTCCCTCATATGAAGGTGGATGAACTCTGATCTCTGTCCAGTCCTTTGTGGGTAGAACAGTTTTCAGGGAAGCGTTGGAGGAGGTGCAGGTGGTCTTCAGAGTGTGAGAGCTGCTCCAACTGAGAGCTTGTCTTCTTCAGCTCAGAGATTTCTTGTTCCAGATCCTTGATGAAACCTTCAGCCTGTTTCTCTGTTGTCTTCTGTTTGCCTTCGATCTCCTTCATGAGCTTCTCCATTCCTCTCTCAGCAGACTCCTGCAGAGCAGTGAACACCTGCAAACCTTCTGCTTTCTCTCTGTCTGCAGAACCTTTACTCATCTTTACTGACTTTTTGATCTCCTGAATTTTCAGTTGTCTCTTCTGGATCATCAGCTGAATTTCAGCCTCTGTCTTCCACAGCTCTGCCTTCTTTCCCTCATATTCTTCTCTGAGAGGAACAAACTCACGAGTCTTGTGTTTGAAAACAGAGCAGAGCGTGCAGACACATGTCTGGTCAGTCTTACAGAACAGCTCCAGAGGTTTATCGTGCTTCATACCCATCCTGCCTTCCAGGTTCTCCACAGGCTCTACCAGCTGATGTCTTCTCAGACGTGAAGCTGTCAGATGAGGCTCCAGGTGTGCCTCACAATAGGAGGTCAGACACGCCAAGCAGGACTTCAGGGCCTTCAGTTTGCTTCCAGTGCAGACGTCACAGGGAACCTCTCCTGGTACGGCAGCTTGTTGCTCTGAGTTGGCAGACAAACTCTGCAGCAGATCATTCCTGCAGATTCTTTCTAAAACCTTCCTGGTCACCTCCACAGCTCCAGGAAGAGTGTAGGTGTGCACCATCAGGTCCACGGTGTCCCGTCTTTTGCCGTCTGCAGTCGGCTCTTTTGATGGTTGGTCGACTTGCAAGGACTTTCGCCCTGCTGCAGGCGCCACTTAAAGCCTTCAAACTCATCGTCTGTTAAATCTTCCAGGGTGTTTAGGAGCTCCTCTGGTCTCATCATGGCTTTCTGATGAAGTCAGAAGAATATTTTAGCAGTTATACATTTAGGAATATCCCCCATTCTAATACAAAATACTACATAGAGTGCACTATACAGGTCATCGGATGTTCAAGATGGGCTTTACGTCTATCAACAACTGCTCACACTGCCAAACCAATTCACCGGACAATTATATCCACGCACTTTGGTTCTGTCCACCAGTTCAGAAGTTTTGGCGCGAGATATGTGAAGACTTATCAAAGTGTCTGAAATGTAACATTCCAACTTCCCCTTTAGTGTGTTTGTTGGGCAGCTTAGATAATGTCACTACGGAAAAGAATATAGCCCATATGGTTTTCACTGCCCTATGCATAGCCAAGAAAACAGTCCTCATGAACTGGAAAAATAAAAATAATCTTAATTCTAACCAATATAGAAATTATCTATTAGATTACATTAGTCTTGATACAGCCTCTGCCACCACATCAGATCAATTGCTCTGGGCTCCTTTGATCAGCTCCATCACCTAGTGGGGGTGGGGGGTCATAGTTTGGTCCCGCCTTCACTGTTGTGATAGGTGTGGGGGTAGGGACAGGCTTAGGGCATCGGGGGATTCCCCAGGAGCATCTTCCTTGGGGGGCTCAACCCGGGGTAGCGGTCATGGCCAATTAAGGGCTCTATTGGCTCTTGGGTGACAGTTTCCTCGTGGCTGCGTGCAGCAGGGCTAGGGGAGGGTCTGTGCTGACGGACGTGGGTTACTGACCTGGTAGCCTGGCTGCCCCTGGGTCGGTCCGGGACGGGCGTGAGGTTCTGGGGGCGCTCCGTCTCTGGGCTGGGGCCCTGGCCGGGCCTCAGGGGCTTGGGTCCTGGTTGGTGTGTTGCCGGGGCTGTGGGCGGGTGGGTGTATGGGGGCCCGGCCCTGGCGCAGGGTGCCGCCGGTGCATCGAGCCACCTGGGGGGCTCTTCAACTGGTGGGGGAGGTTGTCACATCTTGCAGGAGCTCTCCTCTCTTCAGGAACTCTCTCTGCAGGAGGGGGAGATACAGGAGAGGTGGAGGAAGATCTCAGCCTGGGCGTCTATTGTCTTCTGTAGTCTGGAAGATGAATGGATGATGGGGTGGGTGCAGTTTTCTCTGTGGTGGGGTCGGGTGGACTGTCCCGGGCTCTGCGGGGCCGGGCGGCGCTACCGCACTGGGCCCCGATCCGGATGGGCCTGGGCCCCCCTTTCCCTGGCGGGTTGCAGAGTATGGGGGTGCCTACTGGGGTCAGCGGGGGAGCTGGCCCCAGGGAGGGGTTACTTGCCCCTCCCTTCCTTCCCTTCCCCTCTCCAGCTGCCTCCCTCTTCCCGCTCCACCACAATCACCCACACATGCAGGGCCTTGGGGTAGGGGTGTGTCACCGGGGTGCAGAGGAGGCATCCCCCCCCTCTGTCCCCTTCTGGCTGCCTCTGCCTCAATTTTATCCCACAACTTAGACATTCACATTACTCACACTCTCATTACACATACATATAGGATCTTGGGGGTGGGCACGCAACATGGACTCCAAATTACCATCAGGGTGTACACCTCACCCCTGGCGTCGTTGCCCACCTCTCAATTTTAAATACACGTAGACATTGAGGGCTAGCAGGAGGGGCTATACGCTTACCTGCTGCTCTGGCAGGTAGCTCCGTGCCCTCCTGGGTTTTAAATGCACCTTAGAACACACATGCATCAACACTACATATGAGCGGGTGGAGGGAGGTTTGGAGTCTTCACACACCCCCGTTCTCTGCGGCCTGCTGGAGCGGGGGGGGGGCTGGGAGGAGGAGTTGGCCGTCCGACTGGGGTCTGGAATGTGGGGCCTCCCTGCTGCTGTGGAGTCGGGGCGGTCTGCTTCTTCCCACCGCAGGGAAAAGGGTAACACCACCTGGGTCTGGGTGCAGTTTCCCCCTCCAGGGGCAAGGGTACCTAGACCCGGGGCTTAGAGTACGCTTGGGTAGTGTGATTGTGTGTACAGCGTCTCTTTATGTCTGTCTCCACGTTGGTTGAGTGTGGAATAATTGCTTATGAGAGCATGAGGGTGGGAATGGATGTTTGTATCTGTGTGTGCCTGTATGTCTGTGTCTATATGTCAGGTTGGGTATCAGACGCCACCTCTCTGGGGACATCTCAGGCCCTCCAAGGTTTGAGGCCTATCTCCCCACCACTTCCCCTGCCGGTGGCGGACGCCCTCAGACATCGGTGCATTGGTGGTTCTCTGTGTCCGGGGTGGGCGCCCAGGTACACACCGGCTCACTCCTTGGCGGCTGCTTATCGGGGCCTGGAGCCTGGGGCTCGCTCGGGCCACCGGGAGGCGGGTGCCCTCGGCCCTCGGCCCGGGGCTCGGTCACTCAGGCACAGCTGGCTGCGGGCGGAGCTCACGGGCACGTCACTGCAACCCCCTGGCTTCTGCTCGCGGCTGCTGAGTGACCCCTCATCTGGGACTCTCCTCAGCTCTTTCTGGGATAGTGGCGCGGCTGCCCTCTGTTGGTCTTCCTTGGTCTCTTGTGTTCTGGGGGCCTCTGGACGTCTGGAGTTTTGATCTCCTCCATACCTGCTTCATGCCCTGGAGGACGGGCAGTGGCCCCCCACACCCTCTAGCAGATCATTACATGAAGGAACCTTTAAAAAAAAAAAAAAAAAACAAGCGTCCATGCTCACAGGTGTACACACAGGTGATCACACACAAACTACACCCTTTTTGGCTCCTACCTCAAAGCACACTGTGCGCTGTCGATCTCACGTGCTGCACAATAATGTTTAATATTTAGTATTTACTGTCATATTCCCATATATCATTGTGATCTTGTTTATTACTCTCGTTTTTTCTGCTTGCTTTCTTCTTTCTTTCTCAACAGGTGATCCAGGTGATCGATATATGTATTTTTGTCTGCTTATTCTGTTGGTTTTGGTTTTTGCCCTTTTTCCCCGTCCCTCTTCCCGCTGTTTTTCTTTCCTCTTTCTTTCTCCCCTTTCCTTCCCCCAGTCAAGTCTGTCCCGTATTCAGCAAGTGAAAATAAAATAAACAATAAAAGGTGAATCAAATGGACCATTACGGCAAGGCTGGGATGGTCCATTTGGTAAAGTAAATCCATTGGGCATCTTTCTTCGCCTTTAGACAATAATTCTGATGGCAAAAGAACCAAACAGGACAGGTTAAAAAAAAAAAAAAAAAAAAAGAATATCCCCCATTCACTTTTAGCAACAAACAGACTTTTTTCCTTTTTTCTGTGGGTCTTTTACATCGAATGAATTAAATTGTGTAATTTAAACTTTGTTTGATGAAAAGTCAAAGGAGGGATTCTAGTTCTGCCCCCTGTGACCCTGAATATTATAAAATGATTTATTTTTAGAATTTATCAAGCAATCATTTTTCTAGCTTTGGTAGCTACACCTCAAGCAATGAAAGGCAAGAAATGAAACCAAACTTCTTCCTGGTGACTCACTTTTTCTGACAGAGACACAAAGGTTGATGATTCAAGTCCTGTGTTTTCATGACCTCACTGAGATCAACAAATGCAAATAGCTGCCTATCCCCTGATGATGCTTGTAGATATACTTGAGTTTTGATTTGTTCGGTCCCTGTGTCACAGTCCCGGGTTTTGGATCCACAGTTTTCGATTGCAAACTTTAAATTCTTGTCTTTATTTAACATTCTGGTTCTTGGTCTCATTGTTCATTATTCTTTGAGTATTTGTTTCAGTGTTTGGCTGCTTTCAGCATGTTCGACCTTTATTTTGTATAGTGTCTTGTTGTTTCCTTATTCTTCTGTGTGTCAGTTTTGTATCTTTGAGTCTTTTGTTTCCAATAGTTACTTCCTGTTTTATTTTGATAGTCTTTTGCCACTTGTGCTTTATTTTGTGTTCTACTTCTCTTGTCTAATCATCCCTGATTTTTTCCTGCTCCACCTGTTTCCTCTTGCCTCACTACCTTTTGTGTTTATTGTCTCAGTTTCCCATCATTCCTTGTTGGGCATGTGCTTCCTGGTGTTTTCTCTCCCTAAGTTCTAATAGTATTTTTTTTGTTTTTTGTTTTTTGTGTTTTTTGGACTGTTTTTTTTTTTTTTTTTTCTTGAACTAAACAGTAGTTAGCCCTGCGACTGACTGGCGACCTGCACAGGGTAGCGCTGTATCTCTCACTATTTTATCACCTGATTCACACTATACCCAGGGTTTGACTTTTATCTGTATTTTAATTTTATTACAGTACGGTACTCAGTTTTTGCTAACCATTGTCCTTCATGTAAATATGTAAAAATTGTGTATGTTTCTGTTCTGTGTCTTGTGTACTGTTTGTTTGTATGTGTCTTTCTTGCTGCTGTTACACCCAAATTTCCCCTTGTGGGAGAATTAAAGGATTATTCTATTCAATTCTACCCTGCCTCTCGCCCTAAGACAGCTGGGATAGGCTCCAGGGCAACCCCCACCCCCCTGAAAAGGATAAGCCGAAGTGAATGGATGGATGGACTAAACAGTATTAAAGACTCGCATTATGTTCACCTCCATCTCTTGCATTCTGTATTTGCATCAGCAGACTACAAACTTCATTCCACAAACCAGATCGTGACAACTTTATGTACTTATTGCCATATTTGGCAGATTTTACAGACTCAGCTAGTGAAAAGAAAGCGACTTTAGGCTATAAAAACTGTGGTTTGTGACACTGACTTTTGCTACAAATAACAATAAAATGAATAAGCATAAATGAATGGCACTTCCTGTTTGATGAAAGCTGGAAATTTTCTGTTAATTCTGGTTAAAACACAAGAGTCAGGTTTACTCACCAATAATCAGATTAAGGTCAGATGCTGTGAAATAAAATATGAACTCAGTTTGATTTTCTTCAGAGAGAAGCACAGAGATGTGTCTCGACTGCAGCTCAGTCATCCACAAACTTTAGGTGAATCTCGTCTGTCTCGTCTCGCTCCGCCTCTTACTGCACCTCTGTTTTCAGGTTTGTTTCCTTCTGCAGGTTCAGACATGATCACAGATACATACATGTGAAACAAGCAGAGTTTAAAATGTTCTCATTTAATGTGATTTTTTTTTGCAGCATGGAAGAGCCAGACTTGGTGAAAGCACTTTGGAAGCATGAACCTGTTAAACTGCAAAACTCCTCAAGGAAGAAAATGTAGCAAAAAAGAAACATTTCAGATTTTTCTCCATGTCCACTTTTATATTTGTGTTCTATATGATCACTTGGGGAGTAACTTTACAGATGGTAAATGGTAAATGGCCTGTATTTATATAGCGCCTTTGTGGTCCCTAAGGACCCCAAAGCGCTTTACATATCCAGTCATCCACCCATTCACACACACATTCACACACTGGTGATGGCAAGCTACGTTGTAGCCACAGCCACCCTGGGGCGCACTGACAGAGGCGAGGCTGCCGGACACTGGCGCCACCGGGCCCTCTGACCACCACCAGTAGGCAACGGGTGAAGTGTCTTGCCCAAGGACACAACGACCGAGACTGTCCAAGCTGGGGCTCGAACCGGCAACCTTCCGATTACAAGGCGAACTCCAAACTCTTGAGCCACGATCGCAGCAACACTGCAGAAATGACTGAGCAGAGAAAAAAAGCCTGAACTGTCTAACTCTGCATTAGATTCCAGATGTTTTTTTTGTGCTTCAGTTTTTCACTGTGAACACTTAGTGACTGTTAATAAAGTGACTGCTCATTATTGCCAGATTTTCTATCATTAAAATGAACTGAAATCCCAGACTTGAGGGTTGAAATAAAAGGAAATAAGTCACAATGAAACACTGGAAGTGAGGTGACTGATTAAAATCTTTAGCGCTGATTCATTTTTAGTAAAGAGACGTAAAATGCTCAGTGTTCCCTCTCTGATCCAAAACGTTGTGAGACCCACACTGATGTTGAAATAGCTGTCGTCTCAGTGTTCAGCACTAACCTGTCATAATCTAAATTACGTTTAAGTAATAGAATTCGTAGCAGTACAACACATTTAACAACAGGAGGCATCATCGTGACACCAACCTGAGACAACAGCAATAATGGAAAAGACATAATTTTTTGGAGAAGTCAGAGAGTTAATTTTCTTCTAATTTGTCGTGTAATTGTAAGTAAGATTTGACAAAACAAGTGTTTAAGATTACTAAAATTAAAATTCATTGTGGTAATATAAAGAACCAAAATTAGATAAAGTTTGTTTTAATATTTATGGAACTAACTGTAGTTCCAGCTTTATGCAAATATTTCCATCTCCAAATAACTCCACTCGCAAAACTTCAATGATTGTCATATGTCGTGGGAGTGTCTGGTCGGGTGTGGTCCAGGTTCCTGTTGTCCATCCTCTGGGGTAGAGTTGGCCAGCTCATCACCTGCTTCCAATTTCCGGGCCTACATCTAGAGGGTTTTTAAGCCAGCGCTGCCTGTCACTCCTCGCCAGTTCGTCCTGCTACCACCAGTGGTAAACTTGGCCTCCTCTGTGCCTGGATTGTGGGTTAATGTGTTCTCCGTCTCCTGTGTTCTCCAGATTCATCACCTGTCGTGCTCATCAGCAGCGCTGGTTTTGTTTCCATCCCGTTCTCCAGTCTGCCTAGAACCCTAGGACTACACACCCACCTTCTCCTCAGCCTGCCCTCCAGCCCGTATTTCAACTCCCCTGGACACCTTGGAACCTGGACCAGCTTCCCCACACTCTCAACCAATGTTCCCTCTAATTTTTCACGTGTCTGAGCGAACGCACAAACTCCCTGAGCGGTCCCTTGGACCACTGTGAGAGACAGCAGACGTGTGCACTGTGGTCACGCCAGCATCTAATCCATCCAAGTTACATGGTTTATTAAAATAATCAAATCACAGCATTTACATTTCTGTTAGAATACTTTTAATTAAGTACTTTAGCCCACATACAATGAAAATAAAAATACAAAATCTTGTTCATGACCTGTGTAGTATGTTAATGCTATTGGAAGTAAGAATAACTTGAACTCCAAATTTGAAAACACAACTTTCTTTCTTTTTCTTTTTTTTAAAAATAAAGCTCTGACTTGTATTATGAGTCTGAGTCTGTGGTCTGGGAGAGAGTCCTGTAACTCTGTCTGCAAAATACAGTATATAAAGACCAATGCTGGGCAATTAATTATATAGTTACTTCTTCAAAAAAGTAACAGAGTTTTGCAAACAACAAAGTTTTTTGCAGCTGTTTACCTAAAAATGCAGCCAAGGTGTTTTTTTAAACAAAATTTCAAAAATACTTACAGAACAATCAGCTGTTCTGCAGCAAATTTGATGCCACACAAATTATTTGTGCCACTCCAAAAAATAATTTCTGTCCACTATGAGATAAAGGAGAACAACAGCCTGATACCTGCAGGCCTGACAACAGGAGATGTATCACTGCTGTAACACCTGTAACATTCAGCAGTCGCCTCATTGTTCTGACACACAGAACAAAACTATTGACTACACTAACTACACAAGATTTGTGCTAAACGTTGCAAATCTCTCACATCTCAAAACACCTCCTAAAACTTACCCCCGTGTCTTAACAACTAAATGCCATGTTTTGATTGGTCGACGTGGTACATTTTTGGACCAATGGGAAAGGGTGGGGGGTGTTTTGGTTTCGTCTTTGCTCACAGGGGAGAGTGCTTTCGAGCACGAACAACTTTTTTTTTTTTTTTTTTTTTACCGTTTCTTCCCGCAGTAAATATAAACAACGATAGTAATCAGGAAAAAAAAACATTGCAGATATTTTTTTATCGTAACTCTGGTTTTACGTGGCCTTTTAACACAATTTAAAAACTGGTATAAAGTCCACACTTTTTCCGTCAGTTCCGTCTGTCCTGCTCACATCTCCAATGGTTGTACACGTTGTCATTAACGTGGCTTCAGTCCACATCAGCCGCTTTGCTAGCTAAAACACCGGTGTCGGCACATAAGGACGCTGTCATAGCCTGTCAACGACGTTGATTGGCTGCGTATGTACGAATGTGAATCGCGTGATTGGCAGGACAATGGGATAAGGTGGCATCGTTCTAATCCCATACGGGAGCAGCCTGCCTCTTACTGACTAACACTTCAGAACAGAATTGTTAACGTATTTACTTTAATTTCAATTCAGGTTAGATTTTTTTTTGTGTGCGCAACGCAGATTTTTTCTGCGCAGAGACCGTGCCAACGGTGCGCAATTGCGCACGCGCGCAGCTTAGAGGGAACCATCCCTGGGACACTCCCACGGCAACCCCTTCCCCGCCTAATAGCCGGTGTTTTCAAGTAAGCACAAGACTCTCCACTAGTACCACTCACCTCTGCCCTTTAATTGTTTCCCAAGTAAAACCTCTCTCCTGCGTTTGCAGAGTTCCCACCCGTGTTCTCCTTGTGTTCCAGGTCCGTTTTGCCGCCCTCGGGCCACCCTCAGTTCCTGCGAATAGTTTCTGTTAGACCCAGTCTTGTTTAAGTTCCTTTTCCTTCCAATAAATTGTACATAGTTCGAGCAATTGAGTCTGCTCTTGAGTCCACTGCATTCTTGTTTGTGACAGATTATGCATTTTTAAAATTGTGTTCTTTAAATTTGTCTTAATGTTGGCCAACAAAATGGACAAACAGTAAATTGTTTTTAAATTGAGACTGTATTCAAAGGAGTTTGCAAAGAAAAGCGTCTGGACTTCTTTAAGTTGCTTGAAGACGTTTCACCTCTCATCCGAGAAGCTTCTTCAGTTCTAAGGTCAAATGGCCGAGAGTCCCAGATTTAAACCCAGTGGGAGTATCCCCCCAAGGAGGGACAAAGGACCCCCTGGTGATCCTCTAATCACATGCGCCAAGGTGTGAAAGTGGGTGTGGGACCTAATCAGCCAGGGTTTCGGGTGAGCTCATTGTGAAACCTGGCCCCACCCTATCATGTGATTTCCTGAGGTCAGATGGCCCAGGATGTGAGTAGGCGTTAAGGCGTCTGGGGAGGGAACTCAAAACTGGATTATAGATGGCAGACAGTTGGTGTCGTAAACCACCGCCTCTGTTCAAAGATGGTCGCTCACAGTGGACATAGATGGCCTCTTTCACTCCTCTTTCAAACCATCTGTCCTCTCTGTCCAATATGTGAACATTGGCATCCTCGAAAGAGTGACCTTTATCCTTAAGATGCAGGTGGACTGCTGAGTCTTGTCCTGTGGAGGTGGCTCTTCTATGTTGTGCCATGCGCTTGTGAAGTGGCTGTTTGGTCTCTCCAATGTAGAGGTCCGGGCATTCCTCGCTGCACTGTACCGCATACACCACGTTGTTCAGTCTGTGTTTTGGAGTTTTGTCTTTCGGGTGAACCAGTTTGTGTCTGAGTATGTTGCTGGGTCTGAAGTACACTGGGATGTCATGCTTGGAGAAAACTCTCCTGAGTTTCTCTGATACACCGGCTACATAGGGGATGACAATGTTGTTGCGTCTGTCTTTCTTATCCTCCCTCGCTGGTGTCTGATCTTCTTTTCTGTGCCTTTTGCTGACTTTATGAACGCCCAGTTAGGATAACCGCATGTTTTCAGTGCTTCCTTTACATGTGTGTGTTCCTTCTTTTTCCTTCAGGCTTAGAGAGGAACAAGTTCTGCCCGGTGGTGTAGGGTCCTAATTACTCCAAGTTTGTGTTCCAGAGGGTGATGGGAGTCAAAGAGGAGATACTGGTCCGTGTGTGTGGGCTTCCGGTAAACTTCAATGTTGAGGTTGCCATTCTCTTCAATGTGCACAGCGCAGTCCAGGAAAGGCAAACAGTTGTCCTTAGTGTCTTCCCTGGTGAACTTGATGTTTTTATCCACGGCGTTAATGTGCGCAGTGAAGGATTCCACTTCTTGTGTCTTGATTTTGACCCAGGTGTCGTCCACATATCTGTACCAGTGGCTGGGTACTCTCCCTTTAAAAGAGCCAAGAGCCTTTCTTTCCACTTCCTCCATGTAAAGGTTGGCTACAATAGGTGACACAGGGGAGCCCATGGCACAGCCATGTTTTTGTCTGTAGAAGCCTTCGTTGTATTTGAAGTATGTTGTGGTAAGGCAGAGGTCTAACAGTGTGCAGATCTGATCGGGTGTGAAGTTGGTCCTGTCTTCCAAGGAGCTGTCTTCTTGTAGTCGTTTTCTGACAGTCTCCACTGCTTCCGTGGTGGGTATGCAAGTGAAGAGAGAGACTACATCAAAGGACACCATGGTTTCATCTGGATCCAGGGTAAGTTGAGACTGTATGTTTATTGATTCTGTCTTCAGACTAAAATCATTGTCTAACTGGAAATAGAAAATACAAAACTTAAAAAAGAGTTTATATTTCTTACATTTCTGTAAAGGTTTTTTTTACTCCAAAGTTTTCAGCCCCCTGAGTTGCTCTGACCCAGGCTACGTCCACACGTACATGGGTATTTTTGAAAACGGAGATTTTCCGTTTTTGTTTGTTTTAAAAATCCCGTCCACACGTAAACGCAATAATGAAGGAAAACGCTGCTAGGAACATGCCAAAGCAACAGGTAGCGATATATTCCTAACCTGTAGAAATGTTGGCCAATCAGAAGTCTAGAAGCCTGGGTGGGAAAGAGTAAACAAAGATGGCGCATAGAAGCAGATTTTAGTCCTATGTGTGGAGGGACAGTAACTGTGTGTGTATATGTAAGCATTTAAACACTGCAGAGAATAAAATTAACAGTAACAGTATTTTGTCTAAGTCCGCCATTGTAGAAATTCATTTCACCGAAACAAAAACGTGGCGCACAGTGTGACGTCAAAATAGGCGCACACCTTTGACGCTGCGTTTTCTCCCTTTTCCTCGTCCACACATAAATGCAAAAACGGAGTTTTCAAAAATATCCACCCTGGCAGGCGTTTTTAAAAATCTCCTTTTTCAGTGACCGAAAACGCCGTTTACGTGTGGACGAAAGGTGCAAACGCATAGAAAAATCTGCATTTTCAAAATACCCGGGTACGTGTGGACGTAGCCCAAGTCATTTACCTCTGACTAAGTCTTGCCCCACGGCCTGGCCAGCCATCAAAACGAGTGCCTCTTAGCTATTTTTTGAGACTGTCTCTTAGCTTTTTTTGTGCTCCCTGTTTTTATTTTCCTTTTGCAATCATGCTCCTGATAGCCTCTTACTTGCCCACACCTGGTTTAGTGTGGTTCTTTTTTATGATTTGGTCATTTTTTGTTCATATTTTGGTTGATATTTCAGCGATGACAAGATTTGAATGAATGTGGGCAAAAAGTATCCTGGGAGGAATCCTATATTTATCACATACACGGGCGATCATGGCTCAAGAGTTGGGTGTTCGTCTTGTAATCGGAAGGTTGCCGGTTCGAGCCCCGGCTCGGACAGTCTCGGTCGTTGTGTCCTTGGGCAAGACACTTCACCTACCGCCTACTGGTGATGGCCAGAGGGGCCGATGGTGCGATATGGCAGCCTCGCCTCTGTCAGTCTGCCCCAGGGCAGCTGTGGCTACAACTGTAGCTTGCCTTCACCATTGTATGAATGTGAGAGTGAATGAATAGTGGTATTGTAAAGTGCTTTGAGGGGTCCCGAAAAGCGCTATATAAATGCAATCCATTATTATTATACATGTCAATGATAAATGGACGCCTCCATCTGCTGAGGAAAGTTCATTTGTCATCTGGCTGTAAATCAGGGTGAGATTGTTTCATCAAATGTTTAGATTATTTAAAATAAGACCTCTTGTTTTCTTTGAGTTGAGTTTAATTGAGTTTAATTTTAAATATGTTAACGAAAGTTTTTTGCTTACCTGATTGTTCATATTTAACAAATCATAGATCATATTGATATCGTCTAGTATGAAACTGAGGTCAAAGGTCAGGATAAATTTTGCAACCTCTTGACTTTTTTAAAAACAAAAATAGAAAAAAAGGGAACAGAATTTTCTTTTAATGTATGTGTTCATTTATGATTGGATAACAAAACCCTCCCCCCTCTCTGTGTGTGTGTGTGTGTGTGTGTGTGTCCTCAGTGAACTGTATCAGTCTCTGCAGTATCTTCCAGCTGCAGCAGTCACTTCAGTTTCTGTTCAGTCTGACTGAGGGAGGTTTTTGTACGACTGTTTTTCACTGTGTGAACACATACTGATCGTCAATCTCATGAACACTCTGACAGTAATAAACTGCTGCATCTTCAGCCTGGACTCCACTGATGGTCAGAGTGAAGTCAGAGTTTGATCCACTGCCTGTAAAACGAACTGGAATCCCTGATTCTAGAGTGTCAGCAAGGTAAATGAGCAGTTTAGGGGGATTTCCATCTTTCTGTTGGTACCAGGCTAGAGCGATGGAGTCAAGAACATCCTGACTGGTCCTACACGTGATGTTCACATCTCCTCCCACAGCAGAGCTCACTGCTCCAGGCTGAGTCACTGTGATCTGTCCTCTGGACTCTGAGGATACAGAGACAAAAACATAAAGCAGCTTCATGGTTTTGTGGGCTTCATTTCAGAGGGACAGATGTTGATAGAGGAGAGGAGTTTGATTCTCTGGACTTTACCTGTGAAGCAGCAGCAGAGGAGAGTCCAGATGAGGACGCAGATCAAAGTCATGTTTTTGATGAGGAGGATTTCTGTGGCTTCTGTTGTGATGAAGGACAGCTGTCAGTCATCCAGTGTTCAACTCTCAGGACTATAAACTCTCCCAGAGCACTGGAGCATGGTGCTGCTGATGCAAAGTGACTCTCTATGGAAATGATCTGACTGACTCCATGTTGTGTCCACATACTATTGCATTTGTTCTGTAGATGCATTTGTAGATGCGCTAGAGGGCGCTAGTGAGTATGTTGTTGTTGTGGTATTTGGGTGCACTGTGTGCTCTTGTTTTACTGAGTTTACTCAGTTTTAATGTGCATGAGTTACTGGAGTTACTGGTGCTGAGGTTATTTGTGTTCTTTTATCTTCGTTTCCTTTTGAGCACTGTCAAAAACTTCAAACGTTCAAAATAGGTTACAAGGAGGGAGTTAGCACAAGACGTTTACGTAAATATAAAATAATTTATTAAACGTAACCGAACCAAGACACAAAGATCACCAGTAGTTTGATGTCAGATGGATTGAAAAACAGAGACTCAGCAGCTTATACGGAAATTTTTCTTGTCAAAATGCAAAGATGTTAATGCAATGCAAAAACGCAACAAGTACATTTTTGCACAACTTCTGTTTGAGGACTTCTCCTCTGGTTTTAATAAGGTGCAGCCTCATATTCTGATGGAGGGACTTGCCTCTGATTTTAAACTCCCAGACCAGCTCCTGATGCTGATTTTAAACTTTCATACTGAAAGATTTCAGCAGGTCCTCGTTAACAGACAAATGAAATGTGTCGAGCTGTGGTTCACCTCAGGGCTGTTGCTGGGTCTACACTCGCAGGCCCCGCTGGTTCAGATACTTATTCCCATGAAGAAAGCAAGACAAACAGCTCAACCGGTTTTATCTTGCAGTGCAAGGGAAGCCTGGTCGGAACCAGGCTCTTGGAGCTGAACGCTCCTTACCTGTTTCCCAGCCAACTTCGACCCCAGCCTCCACTCGCAGTCCTTTTATTCAAATGACACAACCCCCCATTGTAAACACACAAGTGGTGTGTCATAACAGTTAAAGTATTGTGTGTGTGTACGCTTGTTTTAGCATGTGTGTGTGTGTTAGTATGCGAGTGAGTCTGCGTGTATCCATGTGGGTGTGTGTATGTGTGTGTGTGACTTCCTGCTGATCACAAAGGGTCATCTCCCCTCACCCTGTATATGGCTTAATTTTAATGGTTCACCATATACAAACACCAGTGAAACCTTAAAGGCAGGAAGTAAACATCCTCACCAAACAAGAAAACAGAACCTTCACATAGGATGTGCCTGCAGTTAAACACTATAGACAACGGCCTCCCCTACCTAGATGTAGGGAGGAGGATAGAAACAGAAGAATGTCTTTGATCATACAGTTTAAGGCAAGCTTCAAAAATGTAAGTACAACAATGACAACTATTATCAAAATCAACCTAACAGCTGTGTTCTGTCACCGCTTCTTTTTATTATGTACACTGACAGCTGCAGGACTTCTTATGAGAACTAAGAATGAAGTCAGTGTTATTCATGGTTGGATGTCCAGATTGTGCAGTGTTACAAATATCTTGGCAAAATCTTTGATCGTCAGTTCAAGTTCAATGTGAACAGAGTCCATCGTAAAACAGGATCAACAGAGAATAAATAATTGTTCAGAAGGTTGAACTCTTTTAATGTTAATAAGAAAATTTATATGATTCTTATTGTGCATTTATAGAAAGCCTTTTAACATTTCTTTAACTGCTGGTTCAGTATTTTATTTATAAATACCTGCTTCAAAACCACGGAGGTCAGGCAGAGAGATTTGTGTTCAGTCTGAAAATGAAGAAGGAAAAAAACATTATTATCCATCCTGAACGTGTTTTGTTATCTGAGTTCAGGAAGTTGTTCTCAGGTCACCGTTACCTTGTACCTCAGTGTAGAACAAACAGAAACTTCAAATCCTTCATTCCCTCAGCTGTTAGATTCCTGAACGCTGACAGGAGTCGTTTAGATGAATGTTTCTGTGATTGTTCATTTTGAGACATTTACCCTTCATATTCTATTTCAAGGATTCAAGGAGCTTTATTTGTCATTCGCATCACATGTTAACATGAGATGGAACAAAATTATGTACACACAGTCCGGACTGAAAAGAAACAAAAATAATGAAGAAACAGAAATTTTTATTTTTTATTTTATTTTTTAAGTTATACATAAATAGTTGGGAGGTTTTTTTGTTTTTTGTTTTTTTGTTTTTAAAAACAGAAATGACAAGTAATAAAACAATACAATAAATAATGCAATAACTAGAGTGCAACAACCTGAGTACCAGTATGAAGTGTGGGTATAAATATAGGTGTAAATAAATACTTTAGCAGCAAAGGGCATGATGACCAGCATTGATAAAGTAACAGTGTCAATAAGTGTCTGTAGTGGTTAAGGTGCTACAATAACAGTTCTTGTCATGTATTGAGAAGTCTCAGCTTCTGGAATGAAGCTGTTTCTCAGTCTGGTGGTTTTGCATTTAATGCTCCTCAGCCTCCTGCCTGAGGGGACAAAGAGTGTGTGTACTGGGAGAGTGGGGTCCTTCATGATACACGTGGCCCTCTTTCTGCATCTGGAGGTGTATATGTCTGTGACGGTTGGGAGGCTGCCTCCGACCACCCTCTGTAGAGCTTTCCTCTCTGCCACGGTGCAGTTTCTGTGCCACACGTTGATGCCAGAGCACAGAACGCTCTCCACTACTACTTCAACTGCAGATCCTCCAACGTGCAGGTGTGTGCGTGTGTGTGTGTGTGTGTGTGTGTGTCTTCCCCTCCTAAAGTCCACAATCATCTCCTTGGTCTTCTTCTCATTTGAGCAGAGATTGTGTTGCCTGCACCAGTCCTCCAAGTGTTCCACCTCCTTCCTGTAGCCGGCCTCATCATTGTTTGTGATGCAACCAATCACAGCTGTGTCATCCTCAAACTTTACAATATGATAGCCTGGATGGTTGGGTGCAATGTTCGCTCTAAGCTGCATGCGTGCGCAATTGCACACTGCTGGCATGGTCTCTGCGCACAGAAAATCTGCATTGCATGAAAAATAAATCTAACCTGAATTGAAATTAAAATTAAAACTTTAACAATTCTGTTTTGCAGTGTTAGTCAGTAAGTGACTGGCTGCTCCAGTATGGGATTAGAACGATGCCACCTTATCCCATAGTCCAGCCAATAATGCGATTCACATTCGTGACAGGCGTTGACAGGCTATGACAGCGTCCTTATGTGCCAACACCGGTGTTTTATCTAGCAAAGCGGCTGATGTGGAGTGAAGCCACGTTAATGACAACGTTGAGATGTGAGCAGGACAGACGGAACAATTGACAGAAAAAGTGTGGACTTTATACCAGTTTTAAAATTGAATTGATAGGCCACGTAACACCAGAGTTATGATAAAAAAAATATGCAATGTTTCTTTTTCCTGAATACTATTGTTGTTTATATTTAATGCGGGAAGAACCGGTAAAAACGTAGTTTTATAAGGAAAACGCTCGTCTGGGCGGGCGGGGATGCTGTTCAGGAGTGACGGCGGTGTTTTGAGATGTGAGAGATTTGCCCCGTTTAGCACAAATCTTGTGTAGTTAGTGTGTAGTGTAGTCAATAGTTTTGTTGTGTGTGTCAGAACAATGAGGCGGCTGCTGAATGTTACAGGTGTTACAGCAGTGATACATCTCCTGTTGTCAGGCCTGCAGGTATCAGGCTGTTGTTCTCCTTTATCTCATAGTGGACAGAAATTATTTTTTGGAGTGGCACAAATAATTTGTGTGGCATCAAATTTGATGCAGAACAGCTGATTGTTCTGTAAATATTTTGAAATGTTTATTTTAAAAAAACGCCTTGGCTGCATTTTCAGGTAAACAGCTGCAAGAAACTTTGTTGTTTGCATAACTCAGTTACTTTTTTGAAGACATAACTATATAATTAAGTGCCCAACATTGGTTATTATATCCTGTATTTTGCAGACAGAGAGTTACAGGACTCTCTCCCAGACCACAGAATCATAATACAAGTCAGCTTTATAAAAAAAAAAGAAAGTTGTGTTTTCAGAATTGGAGTTCAAGTTATTTTTACTTCCAATAGTGTTAACATACTACACAGGTCATGAACATTTTTTTTATTATTATTTTCATTGTAAGTGGGCTAAAGCAGTTAATTAAAAGTATTCTAACATAAATGTAAATGCTGTAATTTGATTATTTTAATAAACCATGTAACTTGGATGGATTTAACGCTGGCGTGACCACAGTGCACACATCTGATGTCGCTCACGGTGGTCCAAGGGACGCTCAGGGAGTTTGTGTGTTCGCTCAGACACATGAAAAATTAGAGGGAACATTGGTTGGTGGGTTATTTTGAAAATTTTTGTTCATTTTGATGTATTTATTTACTTTTTCCTTGACCTCCTTGCTTGTTTATCTCTGCCTTAACACGCAACAGTGCTTGTGATTATTGATTAAAGACTGTAGGCTGTGTGAGTGACTATGTGAGCAGGTAGTGTGGGAAAGCTGCAGACAAATTTTGGAATTAATAAAATGATCTAAAATGTGAATCTAATTTTTAAAATGCAATTTATAAAAACATTTTTTTTAGTTTTTATGTTTATAAAATTATACAAACAGTGAATTATTTTGTTGAGTTTGTTCAAATCTAATATCAGTGTAAATTTTGAATTCAGACTGAAATTGTCTTGTGCATTTATTTTTCCTGGAAATTGAACTTTGAAAAGTTTTTTTTTCTTGAAGAAAAGTTTATATGTTTTATATTTGCATAAAAGTTTTGTCTTCACCTTGATGCTGCAAATAATGTGACATCAATTTAAAATGAACAGTTCTTAAAGATTTAACATTATTAATGACACATTAACAGTGAGCTGTCCGAGGTTTGCTAATATTATGGATTTTAATATGTAAGTAAGTACAGTTATCCTTATTGTTCCCAAATAGAGCAAAAACAAGACAAAATTCTGACATTTTAATTTCTGTTTGTTTTCTAATTGTAAAACTAATAAATAATTCAAACATAACACACACGAGAACATCAGAAGTCAAAGAAACGCTTTAATATTTTTATCTTTGGTACTGAAACTCGTCTGTTGCCAGGGTTCAGCAGTGAACCCTGTCTGTTACCATGGTTACCAAGCTCAGAGAGGGAAGTGAAACAACTGGAGAGCAGTTTCACCCAAACTCCCAGTTTCTCTAACATCTCTCTCTCTCTCTCTCTGCAGTGGGTCGAGTCCCCCCCTCCCTGACCGTGCTGGCGCCCTCTAGTGAGGAGCTGCAGCAGGGGAAGGCTACAGTCATGTGTGTGGCCAACAAGGGCTTCCCCTCAGACTGGAGGCTGTCCTGGAAGGTGGATGGAAGAAGCAGCAGTGGAGAGGAGAGCAGGAGCCCCGGGGCGCTGCAGAATGACGGCCACTACAGCTGGAGCAGCACCCTGAGGCTCCCTGCAGACAAGTGGGAGAAGGTGGGCTCTGTGACCTGTGAGGCCACCCAGGGCTCCCACACTCCACTCTCAGAGACTCTGATGACAGACCAGTGTCCCCAGTCCTGAGCTGACTCACTGGGACTCTGATACTGGCTTTAGTCTGCAGCTTCTCTCAGTCTGCTCCCTCTGTGTCTGTATTGCTTTGATAGTTTTCATGTTTTCATGCTTGTGGCACTGTTGATGGTTTTAATACTTCAAATAAAAACTGAGGTCTTCAAATAGTGGTTTTCATGTGTTTCCATTCAGCTGCTCTTCTGTCTGATAATCATCCTTCAGGTTCAGTAGTGATGCTTCCATACACTGAAAATCTCATTCATGCTGTATCGCTTCACATCGGACCCTAAACTTCAAAAATGAGACGAAGAAAAAGCAATAAATAAATAGATAAAGTCACATCCACCAGCTGCTCCCCACTATAAATAGTTTCAAAGTTGTAGCGCAAGTTTTAATCGTTTTTTAAATTTTCAGCATTATTTTACATTTGTTATTTGTTTTTCAATAAATACTTAATGTTTCAAGAGTTAAAACCCTAAAAATAATTTAATATTTGATCAGTTTGAAAAAGCGTGATTTCTCAACAAAAGCGGAAGAAATTTTGTTGTATGAGGATTTAATGACAGATTTTGTGCTTTTACATTTTTTTCCTTGTAGGTCTTGACAGGGTCCAAAATACATCAACAGAATATGGATGACATGTAAAAGTAAAAGACAACAGGCTTCAGAAAATGGACCACAAATAAGATTTCCTGGAAAAATGTCACGAGCTTTAAAGCCAAATGATTGTTAAATTTTTAAAAAGTAGAAAAAATGTACAAAATTGGCCGAGGAGGGCACGAGGGCTAGATCAGTACTTTTGTCCATTTCTTGTTGTAGAGCTGAAAGTTCAACATTTTAAATGAAAAAACATGTATCGAATATGATCTTAGAATTGAGATCTGTGAACACTTGTAAACATCTGTTGATCCTGTTCCAGTCCCTAAATTTATGGCTCAAAGAATGAGAGGATGAGATGAGATGCCACAAGGCTGCTGCTGTTCTTTTAATAAAGCTTTTAATAAACAGGATGTAGTTCCTCCCAAAAGGACAGATGGAAGCAAAAGGAGGAAGAAAACCATGAAAAGTTCCAACAGGGCAGATTGTTAAACATCAGGTGTAGTAAAAAGTTTGAATGTGTTCTTATGTCCACATCTAATGTGAGTCGAGCTGTTTGGGTCACGTCAGCACTCGATGAACCAGCTACTCTTCATAATTTCTCATCCTGAAGCACTTCTTTGTCCTGCAGTTGATTCTGATCATGACATTAAAATATATTAATAAAGAGATTCAGTGACATAATTAAAGTACATGGTATCATTTGCATGGAGAACTTTACCAAAAACAGGAGCAGAGAGAAAACAGTCTGTATCTCTTGTTGTCTAACAGTGAATTACTATGACCCTATTTTAATTGACAGTAACGCTAACAATAATTTAAAACAAAAAATAAAAACTCTTCAAATCAGCTGTGTTAATGGAAATATTTATAACTGTCAGTATGTACTGATAAATTAAATTAAAGTGTAGTAATATATAATACAGAGCATGTATGCACCTAAAACACTTCAGAGACATGTTGCCTGAAGTTTTTGCTTTAAAGATGATTACATGATAATCATAAATATTTGTGTTTCTGTAGAACTTAAAGCAGGATGAATTAGTCATTAGTCTTTTGACTCTGAGAAAATTGTTTCTAGCTTTCATAATCCAAAGATAAAATATTGAAATTATTGCTTTCAATCGTTGCTCGTATCGATATTCTCTTTTACAGATAATTAATTGTAGCAATAAAATTTTGTTCATAGGATAAAGAACTTCTTGGGCCAATCGTGGCTCAAGAGTTGGCAGTTTGTCTTGTAATCGGAAGGTTGCTGGTTCGAGCCCCGGCTCCAACCAGCAGTCATTGTGTCCTTGGGCAAGACACTTCACCCGTTGCCTACTGGTGGTGGTCAGAGGGCCCGGTGGCACCAGTGTCCGGCAGCCTCGCCACTGTCAGTGCGCCCCAGGGCAGCTGTGGCTACAATGTAGCTGCCATCACCAGTGTGTGAATGTGTGTGTGACTGAATGTAGTGTAAAGGGCTTTGGGGTCCTTAGGGACTAAGAAAAGTGCTATACAAATACAGGCCATTTACCATTTCTTGCTTTAAAATTAAAATAATGAAAATGATACAACTGATGATATCAACATTTATATAACAAATTATAAAAATATTTTATGAATGTAACCCACCTAAAATTTGCCTCATGAAAATGAACTGCTGTTCCCAAAGAATGTCAGTAGGTGGCATTGTGAGATTGTTTAGTGCTTGTGAACTTGAGTTGACATAGAGAAGGAGAACAACGCTAAGGCTGCGTATGCTGGTCGGAGCTATTCATCGAGAGTTTTCTTTAATATTTGTTTAGAAAAAGGTTATGTGAGAAGACACAAATTGGATTTTACTTTTCCGCTTGTTGGGAAACGCGGACACTTTTTGTTGATGCCGATATACCTCTGTTTTTGTGGTTTTTGTTCATTTCCGGTGAGTTGACTAACTGCGCTAGCATAGCAAGCTAATTGTTAGCTAATCATTAGCTCAGTGTAATATACATTTCATGTGTTCCTTTTAAGTGCTGTCTTATGTCTTTATTTCTTTACTTGTGAATGTTTTAAACCAATCGGAAATATTTCTTTGAAAGCTAGTAGGTAAGTTTTATTTATTGTTATGAGATGATAAATATGAGCAGTCTTTGGCTAAATAGTACTGCGACCACGTTTTGCACTTTCCTCGTGCATCAGTAGTGTGCATTCTCTCAATTCATTGGATTGATGTGACTGCTGTTCATACAAATTTAACTCAAATCTCATATTTTGTGATGTGGAAACTGTTTTAAGGTTCTTTGATTAATTTTATTATCGATTGCATTAAGTCGTTATGCACAAAGAGTGAGAGGTATTTGATCATTAGTGTTGATTAAGTTGTTTTACGATATTCATGTGAAACCTGTTCACTGCCCCGTGCAGGTTGGTTTTTTTGTTGGAGTCTAAAATTGTGAGCCAGGATTCCGGATCCCCAGCTGCGATGCAGGAAAGGTTTCCAGCCTACTTAGAAGTGACAACTGCGTTACTTCTTGACAGATAAGCTTATGAGATCTCAGAACAATACACTACCCAGGTAGTACTACTAACATTAACACTATACACACTATACACCTTGGCGCATGTGATTAGAGGATCACCAGGGGGTCCTTTGTCCCTCCTTGGGGGGATACTCCCACTGGGTTTAAATCTGGGACTCTCGGCCATTTGACCTTAGAACTGAAGAAGCGTCTCGGATGAGAGGTGAAACGTCTTCAAGCAACTCAAAGAAGTCCAGACGCTTTTCTTTGCAAACTCCTTTGACTATGATGACCTGGATGACTGAGAACCTTCACAGATATACACACACACACTCACACACCTGAACTGAAAAGAACTCTGAACACTGAACTCTGAACTCTAAAACTGAATACATGGACTGACAATTATGGATTATTGAAACTGTTGTGAACTGTTGAATGACTGTTTTTGGTTTTGTTTTGAATAAATGTTGACTGTTCTTTTAGCTGTGTGTCATTCGCTCCTTAGTCGATTCCTAGAGAACATAAGTCCAACACCCTAACTTTCTCTACATTCAGTAGTGGCAAATTATCGTGTGTTACATGAAGATAAAATAATGTGTGTTTCTGAGCATCTGTCAGTTCAGATTTTCTTTTTTCTCAGTTCCTCTCCAGCTGTGTGAGGTTTTTGTACAGTGCTGTATCACTGTGAACGGCCAGCTGTTACACTGCTGACAGTAATAAACTCCTGCGTCTTCAGCCTGAACTCTGCTGATAGTCAGAGTGTCTCCATAGCCATGACCACACACAGGTCATGGCTGCGTGTGTCAAAGTCATCTGGTCTTTCAGGTGGTAGAGTTAACTGAGAGGAAAACGGCTGAGTATGGGAAGTTTGCAGGGGATTGTCTAAACAGGAGCAGTTATTGCTAGCCCAGGACCGAGGTCCTGCCAAGGTTTGCCAGGCAGACACTTCACACTTCAAGCTGTTATGATTCAGGGGACTGCACAGTAAGAAGTCCCCTAAATCAGACGCATCAATATTGCAAAGAGGGCATCAAGTCTACTGTGGATTAAAAAGGGCAACCCACGGATCACA